>NC_140999.1:104411838-104610617 GCF_052327205.1 Somniosus microcephalus
TCTTCTCCCCCCGTCTCTTTCTTCTCCCCCCGTCTCTTTCTTCTCCCCCCGTCTCTTTCTTCTCTCCCCCCGTCTCTTTCTTCTCCCCCCGTCTCTTCTTCTCCCCCCGTCTCTTTCTTCTCCCCCGTCTCTTTCTTCTCCCCCCGTCTCTTTCTTCTCCCCCCGTCTCTTTCTTCTCCCCCCGTCTCTTTCTTCTCCCCCCGTCTCTTTCTTCTCCCCCCGTCTCTTTCTTCTCCCCCCGTCTCTTTCTTCTCCCCCCGTCTCTTTCTTCTCCCCCCGTCTCTTTCTTCTCCCCCCGTCTCTTTCTTCTCCCCCCGTCTCTTTCTTCTCCCCCCGTCTCTTTCTTCTCCCCCCGTCTCTTTCTTCTCCCCCCGTCTCTTTCTTCTCCCCCCGTCTCTTTCTTCTCCCCCCGTCTCTTTCTTCTCCCCCCGTCTCTTTCTTCTCCCCCCGTCTCTTTCTTCTCCCCCCGTCTCTTTCTTCTCCCCCCGTCTCTTTCTTCTCCCCCCGTCTCTTTCTTCTCCCCCCGTCTCTTTCTTCTCCCCCCGTCTCTTTCTTCTCCCCCCGTCTCTTTCTTCTCCCCCCGTCTCTTTCTTCTCCCCCCGTCTCTTTCTTCTCCCCCCGTCTCTTTCTTCTCCCCCCGTCTCTTTCTTCTCCCCCCCGTCTCTTTCTTCTCCCCCCGTCTCTTTCTTCTCCCCCCGTCTCTTTCTTCTCCCCCCGTCTCTTTCTTCTCCCCCCGTCTCTTTCTTCTCCCCCCGTCTCTTTCTTCTCCCCCCGTCTCTTTCTTCTCCCCCCGTCTCTTTCTTCTCCCCCCGTCTCTTTCTTCTCCCCCCGTCTCTTTCTTCTCCCCCCGTCTCTTTCTTCTCCCCCCGTCTCTTTCTTCTCCCCCCGTCTCTTTCTTCTCCCCCCGTCTCTTTCTTCTCCCCCCGTCTCTTTCTTCTCCCCCCGTCTCTTTCTTCTCCCCCCGTCTCTTTCTTCTCCCCCCGTCTCTTTCTTCTCCCCCCGTCTCTTTCTTCTCCCCCCGTCTCTTTCTTCTCCCCCCGTCTCTTTCTTCTCCCCCCGTCTCTTTCTTCTCCCCCCGTCTCTTTCTTCTCCCCCCGTCTCTTTCTTCTCCCCCCGTCTCTTTCTTCTCCCCCCGTCTCTTTCTTCTCCCCCCGTCTCTTTCTTCTCCCCCCGTCTCTTTCTTCTCCCCCCGTCTCTTTCTTCTCCCCCCGTCTCTTTCTTCTCCCCCCGTCTCTTTCTTCTCCCCCCGTCTCTTTCTTCTCCCCCCGTCTCTTTCTTCTCCCCCCGTCTCTTTCTTCTCCCCCCGTCTCTTTCTTCTCCCCCCGTCTCTTTCTTCTCCCCCCGTCTCTTTCTTCTCCCCCCGTCTCTTTCTTCTCCCCCCGTCTCTTTCTTCTCCCCCCGTCTCTTTCTTCTCCCCCCGTCTCTTTCTTCTCCCCCCGTCTCTTTCTTCTCCCCCCGTCTCTTTCTTCTCCCCCCGTCTCTTTCTTCTCCCCCCGTCTCTTTCTTCTCCCCCCGTCTCTTTCTTCTCCCCCCGTCTCTTTCTTCTCCCCCCGTCTCTTTCTTCTCCCCCCGTCTCTTTCTTCTCCCCCCGTCTCTTTCTTCTCCCCCCGTCTCTTTCTTCTCCCCCCGTCTCTTTCTTCTCCCCCCGTCTCTTTCTTCTCCCCCCGTCTCTTTCTTCTCCCCCCGTCTCTTTCTTCTCCCCCCGTCTCTTTCTTCTCCCCCCGTCTCTTTCTTCTCCCCCCGTCTCTTTCTTCTCCCCCCGTCTCTTTCTTCTCCCCCCGTCTCTTTCTTCTCCCCCCGTCTCTTTCTTCTCCCCCCGTCTCTTTCTTCTCCCCCCGTCTCTTTCTTCTCCCCCCGTCTCTTTCTTCTCCCCCCGTCTCTTTCTTCTCCCCCCGTCTCTTTCTTCTCCCCCCGTCTCTTTCTTCTCCCCCCGTCTCTTTCTTCTCCCCCCGTCTCTTTCTTCTCCCCCCGTCTCTTTCTTCTCCCCCCGTCTCTTTCTTCTCCCCCCGTCTCTTTCTTCTCCCCCCGTCTCTTTCTTCTCCCCCCGTCTCTTTCTTCTCCCCCCGTCTCTTTCTTCTCCCCCCGTCTCTTTCTTCTCCCCCCGTCTCTTTCTTCTCCCCCCGTCTCTTTCTTCTCCCCCCGTCTCTTTCTTCTCCCCCCGTCTCTTTCTTCTCCCCCCGTCTCTTTCTTCTCCCCCCGTCTCTTTCTTCTCCCCCCGTCTCTTTCTTCTCCCCCCGTCTCTTTCTTCTCCCCCCGTCTCTTTCTTCTCCCCCCGTCTCTTTCTTCTCCCCCCGTCTCTTTCTTCTCCCCCCGTCTCTTTCTTCTCCCCCCGTCTCTTTCTTCTCCCCCCGTCTCTTTCTTCTCCCCCCGTCTCTTTCTTCTCCCCCCGTCTCTTTCTTCTCCCCCCGTCTCTTTCTTCTCCCCCCCGTCTCTTTCTTCTCCCCCCGTCTCTTTCTTCTCCCCCCGTCTCTTTCTTCTCCCCCCGTCTCTTTCTTCTCCCCCCGTCTCTTTCTTCTCCCCCCGTCTCTTTCTTCTCCCCCCGTCTCTTTCTTCTCCCCCCGTCTCTTTCTTCTCCCCCCGTCTCTTTCTTCTCCCCCCGTCTCTTTCTTCTCCCCCCGTCTCTTTCTTCTCCCCCCGTCTCTTTCTTCTCCCCCCGTCTCTTTCTTCTCCCCCCCGTCTCTTTCTTCTCCCCCCGTCTCTTTCTTCTCCCCCCGTCTCTTTCTTCTCCCCCCGTCTCTTTCTTCTCCCCCCCGTCTCTTTCTTCTCCCCCCGTCTCTTTCTTCTCCCCCCGTCTCTTTCTTCTCCCCCCGTCTCTTTCTTCTCCCCCCGTCTCTTTCTTCTCCCCCCCGTCTCTTTCTTCTCCCCCCCGTCTCTTTCTTCTCCCCCCGTCTCTTTCTTCTCCCCCCGTCTCTTTCTTCTCCCCCCCGTCTCTTTCTTCTCCCCCCCGTCTCTTTCTTCTCCCCCCGTCTCTTTCTTCTCCCCCCGTCTCTTTCTTCTCCCCCCCGTCTCTTTCTTCTCCCCCCCGTCTCTTTCTTCTCCCCCCCGTCTCTTTCTTCTCCCCCCCCGTCTCTTCTTCTCCTCCCCCCCGTCTCTTTCTTCTCCCCCCCCGTCTCTTTCTTCTCCCCCCCCGTCTCTTTCTTCTCCCCCCCGTCTCTTTCTTCTCCCCCCCGTCTCTTTCTTCTCCCCCCCCGTCTCTTTCTTCTCCCCCCCCGTCTCTTTCTTCTCCCCCCCCGTCTCTTTCTTCTCCCCCCCCGTCTCTTTCTTCTCCCCCCCCGTCTCTTTCTTCTCCCCCCCCGTCTCTTTCTTCTCCCCCCCCGTCTCTTTCTTCTCCCCCCCCGTCTCTTTCTTCTCCCCCCCCGTCTCTTTCTTCTCCCCCCCCGTCTCTTTCTTCTCCCCCCCCCGTCTCTTTCTTCTCCCCCCCCGTCTCTTTCTTCTCCCCCCCCGTCTCTTTCTTCTCCCCCCCCGTCTCTTTCTTCTCCCCCCCCGTCTCTTTCTTCTCCCCCCCCGTCTCTTTCTTCTCCCCCCCGTCTCTTTCTTCTCCCCCCCCCGTCTCTTTCTTCTCCCCCCCCGTCTCTTTCTTCTCCCCCCCCGTCTCTTTCTTCTCCCCCCCCCGTCTCTTTCTTCTCCCCCCCCGTCTCTTTCTTCTCCCCCCCCGTCTCTTTCTTCTCCCCCCCCGTCTCTTTCTTCTCCCCCCCCGTCTCTTTCTTCTCCCCCCCCGTCTCTTTCTTCTCCCCCCCCGTCTCTTTCTTCTCCCCCCCCGTCTCTTTCTTCTCCCGTCTCTTCTCCCCCCCGTCTCTTTCTTCTCCCCCCCCGTCTCTTTCTTCTCCCCCCCCCGTCTCTTTCTTCTCCCCCCCCGTCTCTTTCTTCTCCCCCCCCGTCTCTTTCTTCTCCCCCCCCCGTCTCTTTCTTCTCCCCCCCCGTCTCTTTCTTCTCCCCCCCCGTCTCTTTCTTCTCCCCCCCCGTCTCTTTCTTCTCCCCCCCCGTCTCTTTCTTCTCCCCCCCCGTCTCTTTCTTCTCCCCCCCCGTCTCTTTCTTCTCCCCCCCCGTCTCTTTCTTCTCCCCCCCCGTCTCTTTCTTCTCCCCCCCCCGTCTCTTTCTTCTCCCCCCCCGTCTCTTTCTTCTCCCCCCCCGTCTCTTTCTTCTCCCCCCCCGTCTCTTTCTTCTCCCCCCCCGTCTCTTTCTTCTCCCCCCCCGTCTCTTTCTTCTCCCCCCCCGTCTCTTTCTTCTCCCCCCCCGTCTCTTTCTTCTCCCCCCCCGTCTCTTTCTTCTCCCCCCCCGTCTCTTTCTTCTCCCCCCCCGTCTCTTTCTTCTCCCCCCCCGTCTCTTTCTTCTCCCCCCCCGTCTCTTTCTTCTCCCCCCCCGTCTCTTTCTTCTCCCCCCCCGTCTCTTTCTTCTCCCCCCCCGTCTCTTTCTTCTCCCCCCCCGTCTCTTTCTTCTCCCCCCCCGTCTCTTTCTTCTCCCCCCCCGTCTCTTTCTTCTCCCCCCCGTCTCTTTCTTCTCCCCCCCCGTCTCTTTCTTCTCCCCCCCGTCTCTTTCTTCTCCCCCCCCGTCTCTTTCTTCTCCCCCCCCGTCTCTTTCTTCTCCCCCCCCGTCTCTTTCTTCTCCCCCCCCGTCTCTTTCTTCTCCCCCCCCGTCTCTTTCTTCTCCCCCCCCGTCTCTTTCTTCTCCCCCCCGTCTCTTTCTTCTCCCCCCCGTCTCTTTCTTCTCCCCCCCGTCTCTTTCTTCTCCCCCCCGTCTCTTTCTTCTCCCCCCGTCTCTTTCTTCTCCCCCCCGTCTCTTTCTTCTCCCCCCGTCTCTTTCTTCTCCCCCCCGTCTCTTTCTTCTCCCCCCCGTCTCTTTCTTCTCCCCCCCGTCTCTTTCTTCTCCCCCCGTCTCTTTCTTCTCCCCCCGTCTCTTTCTTCTCCCCCCCGTCTCTTTCTTCTCCCCCCGTCTCTTTCTTCTCCCCCCCGTCTCTTTCCGTCTCTTCTTCTCCCCCGTCTCTTTCTTCTTCTCCCCCCGTCTCTTTCTTCTCCCCCCGTCTCTTTCTTCTCCCCCCGTCTCTTTCTTCTCCCCCCGTCTCTTTCTTCTCCCCCCGTCTCTTTCTTCTCCCCCGTCTCTTTCTTCTCCCCCCGTCTCTTTCTTCTCCCCCCCGTCTCTTTCTTCTCCCCCCGTCTCTTTCTTCTCCCCCCCGTCTCTTTCTTCTCCCCCCCGTCTCTTTCTTCTCCCCCCGTCTCTTTCTTCTCCCCCCGTCTCTTTCTTCTCCCCCCCGTCTCTTTCTTCTCCCCCCCGTCTCTTTCTTCTCCCCCCGTCTCTTTCTTCTCCCCCCGTCTCTTTCTTCTCCCCCCGTCTCTTTCTTCTCCCCCCCGTCTCTTTCTTCTCCCCCGTCTCTTCTTCTCCCCCCGTCTCTTTCTTCTCCCCCCCGTCTCTTTCTTCTCCCCCCCGTCTCTTTCTTCTCCCCCCGTCTCTTTCTTCTCCCCCCCGTCTCTTTCTTCTCCCCCCCCGTCTCTTTCTTCTCCCCCCCCGTCTCTTTCTTCTCCCCCCCCGTCTCTTTCTTCTCCCCCCCCGTCTCTTTCTTCTCCCCCCCCGTCTCTTTCTTCTCCCCCCCCGTCTCTTTCTTCTCCCCCCCCGTCTCTTTCTTCTCCCCCCCCGTCTCTTTCTTCTCCCCCCCCGTCTCTTTCTTCTCCCCCCCCGTCTCTTTCTTCTCCCCCCCCGTCTCTTTCTTCTCCCCCCCCGTCTCTTTCTTCTCCCCCCCCCGTCTCTTTCTTCTCCCCCCCCGTCTCTTTCTTCTCCCCCCCCGTCTCTTTCTTCTCCCCCCCCGTCTCTTTCTTCTCCCCCCCGTCTCTTTCTTCTCCCCCCCCGTCTCTTTCTTCTCCCCCCCCGTCTCTTTCTTCTCCCCCCCCGTCTCTTTCTTCTCCCCCCCCGTCTCTTTCTTCTCCCCCCCCGTCTCTTTCTTCTCCCCCCCCGTCTCTTTCTTCTCCCCCCCCGTCTCTTTCTTCTCCCCCCCGTCTCTTTCTTCTCCCCCCCCGTCTCTTTCTTCTCCCCCCCCGTCTCTTTCTTCTCCCCCCCCGTCTCTTTCTTCTCCCCCCCCGTCTCTTTCTTCTCCCCCCCCGTCTCTTTCTTCTCCCCCCCCGTCTCTTTCTTCTCCCCCCCCGTCTCTTTCTTCTCCCCCCCCGTCTCTTTCTTCTCCCCCCCCGTCTCTTTCTTCTCCCCCCCCGTCTCTTTCTTCTCCCCCCCCGTCTCTTTCTTCTCCCCCCCCGTCTCTTTCTTCTCCCCCCCCGTCTCTTTCTTCTCCCCCCCCGTCTCTTTCTTCTCCCCCCCCGTCTCTTTCTTCTCCCCCCCCGTCTCTTTCTTCTCCCCCCCCGTCTCTTTCTTCTCCCCCCCCGTCTCTTTCTTCTCCCCCCCCGTCTCTTTCTTCTCCCCCCCCGTCTCTTTCTTCTCCCCCCCCGTCTCTTTCTTCTCCCCCCCCGTCTCTTTCTTCTCCCCCCCCGTCTCTTTCTTCTCCCCCCCCGTCTCTTTCTTCTCCCCCCCCGTCTCTTTCTTCTCCCCCCCCGTCTCTTTCTTCTCCCCCCCCGTCTCTTTCTTCTCCCCCCCCGTCTCTTTCTTCTCCCCCCCCGTCTCTTTCTTCTCCCCCCCCGTCTCTTTCTTCTCCCCCCCCGTCTCTTTCTTCTCCCCCCCCGTCTCTTTCTTCTCCCCCCCCGTCTCTTTCTTCTCCCCCCCCGTCTCTTTCTTCTCCCCCCCCGTCTCTTTCTTCTCCCCCCCCGTCTCTTTCTTCTCCCCCCCCGTCTCTTTCTTCTCCCCCCCCGTCTCTTTCTTCTCCCCCCCCGTCTCTTTCTTCTCCCCCCCGTCTCTTTCTTCTCCCCCCCGTCTCTTTCTTCTCCCCCCCGTCTCTTTCTTCTCCCCCCCGTCTCTTTCTTCTCCCCCCCGTCTCTTTCTTCTCCCCCCCGTCTCTTTCTTCTCCCCCCGTCTCTTTCTTCTCCCCCCGTCTCTTTCTTCTCCCCCCGTCTCTTTCTTCTCCCCCCGTCTCTTTCTTCTCCCCCCGTCTCTTTCTTCTCCCCCCGTCTCTTTCTTCTCCCCCCGTCTCTTTCTTCTCCCCCCGTCTCTTTCTTCTCCCCCCGTCTCTTTCTTCTCCCCCCGTCTCTTTCTTCTCCCCCCGTCTCTTTCTTCTCCCCCCGTCTCTTTCTTCTCCCCCCGTCTCTTTCTTCTCCCCCCGTCTCTTTCTTCTCCCCCCGTCTCTTTCTTCTCCCCCCGTCTCTTTCTTCTCCCCCCGTCTCTTTCTTCTCCCCCCGTCTCTTTCTTCTCCCCCCGTCTCTTTCTTCTCCCCCCGTCTCTTTCTTCTCCCCCCGTCTCTTTCTTCTCCCCCCGTCTCTTTCTTCTCCCCCCGTCTCTTTCTTCTCCCCCCGTCTCTTTCTTCTCCCCCCGTCTCTTTCTTCTCCCCCCGTCTCTTTCTTCTCCCCCCGTCTCTTTCTTCTCCCCCCGTCTCTTTCTTCTCCCCCCGTCTCTTTCTTCTCCCCCCGTCTCTTTCTTCTCCCCCCGTCTCTTTCTTCTCCCCCCGTCTCTTTCTTCTCCCCCCGTCTCTTTCTTCTCCCCCCGTCTCTTTCTTCTCCCCCCGTCTCTTTCTTCTCCCCCCGTCTCTTTCTTCTCCCCCCGTCTCTTTCTTCTCCCCCCGTCTCTTTCTTCTCCCCCCGTCTCTTTCTTCTCCCCCCGTCTCTTTCTTCTCCCCCCGTCTCTTTCTTCTCCCCCCGTCTCTTTCTTCTCCCCCCGTCTCTTTCTTCTCCCCCCGTCTCTTTCTTCTCCCCCCGTCTCTTTCTTCTCCCCCCGTCTCTTTCTTCTCCCCCCGTCTCTTTCTTCTCCCCCCGTCTCTTTCTTCTCCCCCCGTCTCTTTCTTCTCCCCCCGTCTCTTTCTTCTCCCCCCGTCTCTTTCTTCTCCCCCCGTCTCTTTCTTCTCCCCCCGTCTCTTTCTTCTCCCCCCGTCTCTTTCTTCTCCCCCCGTCTCTTTCTTCTCCCCCCGTCTCTTTCTTCTCCCCCCGTCTCTTTCTTCTCCCCCCGTCTCTTTCTTCTCCCCCCGTCTCTTTCTTCTCCCCCCGTCTCTTTCTTCTCCCCCCGTCTCTTTCTTCTCCCCCCGTCTCTTTCTTCTCCCCCCGTCTCTTTCTTCTCCCCCCGTCTCTTTCTTCTCCCCCCCGTCTCTTTCTTCTCCCCCCCGTCTCTTTCTTCTCCCCCCCCGTCTCTTTCTTCTCCCCCCCCGTCTCTTTCTTCTCCCCCCCCGTCTCTTTCTTCTCCCCCCCCGTCTCTTTCTTCTCCCCCCCCGTCTCTTTCTTCTCCCCCCCCGTCTCTTTCTTCTCCCCCCCCGTCTCTTTCTTCTCCCCCCCCGTCTCTTTCTTCTCCCCCCCCGTCTCTTTCTTCTCCCCCCCCGTCTCTTTCTTCTCCCCCCCCGTCTCTTTCTTCTCCCCCCCCGTCTCTTTCTTCTCCCCCCCCGTCTCTTTCTTCTCCCCCCCCGTCTCTTTCTTCTCCCCCCCCGTCTCTTTCTTCTCCCCCCCCGTCTCTTTCTTCTCCCCCCCCGTCTCTTTCTTCTCCCCCCCCGTCTCTTTCTTCTCCCCCCCCGTCTCTTTCTTCTCCCCCCCCGTCTCTTTCTTCTCCCCCCCCGTCTCTTTCTTCTCCCCCCCCGTCTCTTTCTTCTCCCCCCCCGTCTCTTTCTTCTCCCCCCCCGTCTCTTTCTTCTCCCCCCCCGTCTCTTTCTTCTCCCCCCCCGTCTCTTTCTTCTCCCCCCCCGTCTCTTTCTTCTCCCCCCCCGTCTCTTTCTTCTCCCCCCCCGTCTCTTTCTTCTCCCCCCCCGTCTCTTTCTTCTCCCCCCCCCGTCTCTTTCTTCTCCCCCCCGTCTCTTTCTTCTCCCCCCCGTCTCTTTCTTCTCCCCCCCGTCTCTTTCTTCTCCCCCCCGTCTCTTTCTTCTCCCCCCCGTCTCTTTCTTCTCCCCCCCGTCTCTTTCTTCTCCCCCCCGTCTCTTTCTTCTCCCCCCCGTCTCTTTCTTCTCCCCCCCGTCTCTTTCTTCTCCCCCCCGTCTCTTTCTTCTCCCCCCCGTCTCTTTCTTCTCCCCCCCGTCTCTTTCTTCTCCCCCCCGTCTCTTTCTTCTCCCCCCCGTCTCTTTCTTCTCCCCCCCGTCTCTTTCTTCTCCCCCCCGTCTCTTTCTTCTCCCCCCCGTCTCTTTCTTCTCCCCCCCGTCTCTTTCTTCTCCCCCCCGTCTCTTTCTTCTCCCCCCCGTCTCTTTCTTCTCCCCCCCGTCTCTTTCTTCTCCCCCCCGTCTCTTTCTTCTCCCCCCCGTCTCTTTCTTCTCCCCCCCGTCTCTTTCTTCTCCCCCCGTCTCTTTCTTCTCCCCCCGTCTCTTTCTTCTCCCCCCGTCTCTTTCTTCTCCCCCCGTCTCTTTCTTCTCCCCCCGTCTCTTTCTTCTCCCCCCGTCTCTTTCTTCTCCCCCCGTCTCTTTCTTCTCCCCCCGTCTCTTTCTTCTCCCCCCGTCTCTTTCTTCTCCCCCCGTCTCTCTCTTCTCCCCCCCGTCTCTCTCTTCTCCCCCCCGTCTCTCTCTTCTCCCCCCCGTCTCTCTCTTCTCCCCCCCGTCGCTCTCTTCTCCCCCCAGTCTCTCTCTCTCTTCCAACAACCACATGCCCTCAAAAAACCCTCTGCACCGCCGGGCACTCCAGCTAGTAGAGTATAAAAGTGTGGAAATTATGATGAACCTGTATAAAACACTAGTTCGGCCGCAACTGGAGTATTGTGTCCAATTCTGGGCACTGCACTTTAGGAAGGATGTGAAAGCCTTAGAGAAGGTGCAGAAAAGATTTATGAGAATGATTCCAGGAATGAGGGACTTCAGTTACATTGATGGACTGGAGAAGCTGGGGTTGCTATTTTTGATTAAACAAATTGACTGTAACTTATGTAATCATTAAATAAAACTTAACAAATTAAATTAGGATATTGTTGGCCGGGGTGATGATGCACTCCAGTCCCTGCGGCACCCACTGGTCACAGAAGGCCTCAAGTGTGCCGGTGGACACCGCATGCTCCATCTGCAGGGCCACCCGAGCATGAACATAGCCGCGGAAGAGAGGCAGGCAATCGGGCCGAACGATCCCCTCGACTGCCCGCTGCCTGGACCTGTTTTTGGCCACTTTGGCCAGGCCCAGGAGCAGTCCCACGAGGTGGTCCCCCGACCCGCCCGCTCCCCTCCGCACCAGGTGACCGAAGATCAGGAGCGTGGGACTGAAGTGCAACCAAAAATCCAGGAGCAGCCCCTTCAAATAATGAAAGAGGGGCTGCAACCTCTCGCATTCAATGTAAATATGGAAAACGGACTCCTCTAGGCCGCAGAAAAGGTAAGTGGCCTGGGAGTCCGTGAACCTGCTTAGAATCTTATTGCACGGGACTGCTCCATGCAACACCCTCCAGGCCAAGTCCCCAATAGATAAAGGGAGGACTCCCGCATAGAGAGCCCTCCATTGGAGACCTCTGCCTCCGCCGGACAGCAAGATGGTGTGTCCGGACGGCAGACTAAGATGGCAAAGTGGAGAGTATGCAGGAGCAGCCCATACAGGAAACCCCTCCGTGCAGAACTAAAAGGCACGGAGGGCATTTCCCCTAGATGGCTCAAGTTGTGAGAGAAGCTGGGGTGGTTCTCCTCGGAGCAGATCAGATTGAGCAGAGATTTGATAGAGGTGTTCAAAATCATGAGGGGTCTGGACAGAGTAGATAGAAAGAAACTGTTCCCATTGGCAGAAGGGTCGAGAACCAGAGAACACAGATTTAAGGTGAATGGCAAAGGAACCAAAGGTGACGTAAGAAAAAACTTTCTTATGCAGCGAGTGGTTAAGATCTGGAATGCACTGCCTGAAAAGGTGGTGGAGGCAGACTCAGTCACGGCTTTCAAAAGGGAGTTGGATAAGTATCTGAAGGAAAAAAATTTGCAGGGCTACGGGGAAAGGGCAGGGGAGTGGGACTAGCCGAGAGCCGGCACGGGCTCGACGGGCCGAATGGCCGCCTTCCGTGCTGTAACCATTCTATGATTCTAGTGTTTGCTCAGGTGCAAACACCTTGCAATCCTTATTTACATTTTAAGGAAGATCATCCCACAATAAAGCAAGCCTCTCTTAATCCCTTGACCAAAAATAATTATCTTGTGTTTTTGTTGGTTAGCTGTCTCTTGTCGTCATTTTTAAACTTCGGCAAAGATCAACCTCCATTTAATCTGAGTTGCTATTGTGTTTTTTGTTTAAACCACTTTTTTAAAGAGTTCGTTACAAGCCTACAAAGATGATCCTTCCTGACCAGTCCAGGTCATGGAGATAAAGTCTGCTCTCTGGAAGCACTGTGAGGTTAGCAGTTTGAGAAGAGGAAATAGCATTCTCCAGCAGGCTGAATTTAGAGATACAGGCACCATTGGAAAGTTATTGACTGTGTGAGGCTGCGTTTTGTGCCACTTGGCATCCTGTGTGGAACCATGCCTCGGCAAGAGTCGGCACTTTTCAGGGAAGAGTTTACTAATGGCCATTGCTAAACCGCAGAGCTTGTCGAAGCCTGTTGCTGGTGCTGCGTGCACCTTCATGTGGTCAGCAAAGTCTCCTCGTGCTGAATGATCACTGCTCTTGTCCTGCAGGTTTGTGGAGTCTCAGGGGTATCCTGAGCGTGATCCTGTGGTACTGTGGCTGAACGGAGGCCCTGGCTGCAGCTCCTTGGATGGGCTTCTAAACGAGCATGGTCCCTTCTTGGTAAGCAAACAGAGGCTTTGGCTCCTTCATTAGCTCAATTTCTGCATTTCTGGGAATGGCTTGGTATTCTAAGGAATGACCTGGTCAGGTAAGTGCTTTGCCCTTTGAGTCTGTACGGCCCAGTAGCATTCCCTTGTCTGAGCTAAGTCAGCCAGGTCCATTGGGGTGCTACAATTGGTCTCTGCACTCCCAGCCCGGCAGTGGGGGTAAACATCAGACAGGTTCCTGCACCTTTGCTGGAAACTCCACGTTTATATGATGGCATGAGCTTAACTGTGATGCTTTCCACAGTCGAATGTCCTTGAAACACTTGCTGCACAGACTCGCACATGAAGAACGGGCACTTCAGTGAGGAACTGGACGAGTGTCAGCGCTTGTGGAACCGTACCATTGTGTGTGCTCCAATAAAATGAACCATGTCCTGAAAGAGCTGGAATAGTTTTAAGACAGAGTCACGGGGAGAAATTGAGTATAGCCCCGTTTGGGGCACTAACCTTGCCAGGGCGCTAAAAGTAGCGTTTGCGCCCCAAAGGGAAGCGTGGCGCTACTGGAGGCGCCCCGCATCCCTCTTGGGGCGCTGCGAGTGAATATCGAGGCGCAACGTCGTCGCACTGTGGTATTGCAGGCCTTCCTCCCCTGCTTAAAGGGGAGGGGCCTTGTGCAGCGCGATCTGGGGCCCAGCTGGGCCCCCGAGGATCGGGAGTGCAGGCAAAAGAGCCCGGCACCGAAGAGAAGTGCCGGGCTCTTGGAGCACAGCCGGCACTCCGCGGGGGGGGGGGGGGGTTTCAAGAGGCCGGGGACGGGAGCGCAGGCAGGTGCTGGCAGGCAGCCAACAACAAAAATGGCCGCCCTGCACCTCGCCATTAATTTGCGCCTCCCCGGTTGCAGGTAGGCGGTAAATCAGGGGGCACTGCCGAATATCGCGGCCAGGGCGCTGCGCACACCGATGACGTCATCGGCAGCGGCGCAGCGCTAACGGTTAGCGCCACCACTAACATCCCGCGGAATTTAGCGGGAGGCGTGGGCAGTGCCGGGCGCTAGCTGGCTTGTGCCCTCTTAAGGCGCTAATGGGTGGTGCAACCCACCGAATTTTTCCCCCACAGAGTTCAGTGAACACTGACCTGTACAGTGTACGGACAGGCATGTTTCAGGTTCCAGCTTAAAAAGAACTTTCATTTATATAGCATCTTTCATGACCTTGGGAATTACCAAAGCGCTTCACAGCCAATGAGGTACTGTTGAAGTGTTGTCACTGTTGTAGGAAACGCGGCGGCCAATTTGCGTACAACAAGCTCCCACAAAAAGCAAGGAAATAAATGAGCAGATTTATTTAGGCTGTTAGTTGAGGGATAAATATTGGCCAGGACACCAGGAGAACTCCTCTGCTATTCTTTGAAATAGTGGCCGCGGGATCTTACGTCCACCTGAGCGAGCAGACGGGGGCCTCGGTTTAACTTCTCATCTGAAAGCTGGTACCTCCGATAGTGCAGCACTCCCTCGATACTGCACTGGAGTGTCAGCCTAGATTTTTGTGCTCGAGTCTCTGAAGTGGGACTTGAACCCACAACCTTCTGACTCGGAGGTGAGAGTGCTACCCACTTAGCCACGGCTGACGCCTAAGCCTAACACTGCAGCCGTCTACTAACCGATGGAGCGTAACCAGCAGCAGAAATCCTCTTTTTTCCTTTTATTTTTAATTGAAGTTTCGCTTCCTGAGATGGAAATTTTCAGTCTAAAATAGGTTTTGAATGTTGGAGGGAGGAGGAGTTGCAATGTATTTCCTTAAGTTAATAGAAGGTGGGGCTGCTTTTTATATTTCCAAACCTGTTCTGGGTGTGGAGATATGGGGGTAAATATAGTAACCCCATTGATTTGTCTGTATCTGTTTACCCCAATATTGCCAACAGGACCCAACAAACTGATCCGAATATTGCTGTTTACTTTGCAGATCCGACCAGATGGTAAGACTCTCCAATATAATCCTTACTCCTGGAACATGGTATGTATTTTTTCCTTTTCAATCTCTTGTGCTGGCCTTTGTTCAGTTTTTGTTGGTTTCTTTCTAACTCTCCCCCTCACTGGTCACTGAGTGACAATAGGATGACTACCTTTCACCAAGTCCAAAGGCCAGTGTGGAGCAAGGGGTGGGGATCAGTTTGGAGGTTTGCTTTGGTGCTGAAAGGTCATTGCAGACCTTAATCACTGACCAATGCCCCCATGTCATCTGTAATTCCCAGGCGAGTTCAGAAGGTTGTCTGATGACAAACCTAAATGGCCACGGGAGGTGTCATGGTGCTCAATGATTGATATTTGGTCACCTAAGCTCTCTTCCAAGTTAGACCGAAGCCATTGTTTTCGGTCCCCGCCACAAACTCCATTCCCTGGCTGTTATGTTCATTAATAAATAGACATTCTTATTATGAACACAGCTAGCTTTTGCTAGTCATTTTATTGAGCACATGTGGACTTGTACAGCATCTTGTAGAGGCTTCCATCTTGACTGCTGCCTTGTGGGTAGCCTAGTGCCTCATGGGTAATGTAGTCTTAATATACAGCTGGGTAGTGTAGTCTTATACATACAGCTATATACAGCTCTCCGGCTCCACCTAGTGTCCACTATAGAATGACATGTTATTGATCACTACACTGGCCACTGACTCCCCCTCTCCCTAACATCTGTCTGAGGCTGAACCACACTGTTCGCAACCTTGGTGGTCATATTTGACCTTGAAATGAGCTTCTGACCACACATCCACAGCATAACTAAAACCGTCTATTTCCATCTCTGTAACATCGCCTGTCTCCGCCCTTGCCTCAACTCATCCGCTGCTGAAACCCTCATCCATGCCTTTGTTACCTCTAGACTTGACTATTCCAACACACCCTTGGCTGGCCTCCCACATTCTATCCTCGAACTTGAGGTCATCCAAAACCCGGCTGCCCGTGTTCTAACTCACGCCAAGTCCCGTTCACCCAACACCCCTGTGCTCAGTGACCTCCATTGGCTTCTGGTTAAGCAACGCCAATATTTCAAAATTCTCATCCTTGTTTTCAAATCCCTCCATGGCCTTGCCCCTCCCTATCTCTCTAATCTCCTCCAGCCCTACAACTCCCCGAGATATCTGCGCTCCTCTAATTCTGCCCTCTTGAGCATCCCTGATTATAATCACTCAACCATTGATGGCCGTGCCTTCTGTTGCCAAGGCCCTAAGCTCTGGAATTCCCTCCCTACACCTCTCCACCTCTCTTTCCTCCTTTTAAGACGCTCCTTAAAACCTACCTTTTTGGTCACCTGCCTTAATTTCTCCTTCTGTGGCTTGGTGTCACATTTTTTGTCTTATAACACTCCTGTGAAGCGCCTTGGGACGTTTTACTACATTAATTAAAGATGCTATATAAATACAAGCTGTTGTTTTTGTGCACGATGAATGTTCCATTCACTTCATGTATATTTGAAGATTCTTTGCAGAGCGTCACTGTGTTTGGCTTGTTGCCTTTTCTATACATTTTATTGGTTTGCTTCGCTGCTCCTCTGATGTCCAGGTGGTCCATTATTGAGCTATATAAAAGGTGTCCGGTTTTAACCCTCCAATCTGTGTTCAATCGGCCTGTCTCAATAATTGGCCTTGGGTTAGGTTTCATGCTCTTCATTGCTCAGTAGTGACCCCAGCTGGAAGAGGTTGGGTGAGGACAAGAGTCTGGACTGGCTATGATTCCCTCTTTTATAGCCAAATATCATCACTTGAACAGCAATGCCCCAGCGTGAATCACCGCTGTTTGCAAACGAGGAGAATCTCCTCCTTGAGTATCAACTTGGTAGCACACACCGAGAGTGCTATGGGTTCATATTGGGTCTTCAGTGCACCATCTAGGCTGATGCTCTAGTGCAGTACCGAGGGAGTGCTTCACTGTCTGAGGTGCCGTCCGTCGGATGAAATGTTGCACTGGGGGGCCCTGTCTACCTGTGCTCGTGGATGTTAAAGTTGTAATGCAGGATGGTCGGGGATACCAGAAGGAAGATCTCTAATGGGCTGAAGGGCATTGGGAACATAGGAACAGGAGTCAAACATTCAACCCTTCGAACCTGCTCCGCCATTCAATTAGATCACGGCTGATCCATACCTCAACTCCATTTACCTGCCTTTGCTCCATATCCCTTGATAGAAACATAGAACATAGAAGATAGGAGCAGGAGTAGGCCATTCGGCCCCTCGAGTCTGCTCCACCATTTAATGAGATCATGGCTGATCAGCCAAATTCAGTACCCTGTCTCTGCTTTCTCCCCATATCCCTTGATCCCTTTAGCCTTAAGAAATATATCTAACTCCTTCTTCATCTTCAATATATTTAATGAATTGGCCTCAACTGCCTTGTGTGGTAGAGAATTCCACAGGTTCACCACTCTCTGGGTGAAGAAATTCCTCATCATCTCTGTCCTAAATGGCTTACCCCTTATCCTTAGACTGTGACCCCTGGTTCTGGACTCCCCTGCCATCAGGAACATCCTTCCTGCATCTAGTCTGTCCAGTCCTGTTAGAATTTTATAAGTTTCAATGAGATCCCCTCTCATTCTTCTAAACTCTAGCGAATATAAGCCTAATCGACCCAATTTCTCCTCATACGTCATTCCTGCCATCCCAGGTATCAGTCTGGTGAATCTTCGCTGCACTCTCTCCATGGCAAGAACATCCTTCCTCAGATAAGGTGACCAAAACTGCACACAGTACTCAAGGTGTGGTTGCAGCAAGACATCCTTGCTCCTGTACTCGAATCCTCTCGCTATGAAGGCCAACAAAGCATTTGCCTTCTTAACCGCCTACAGCACCTGCATGGTTGCCTTCAGCGACTGGTGCACAAGGACATCCAGGTCTCGTTGCACTTCCCCTTTTCCCAATCAATTGCTGTTCAGATAATAATCTGTCTTCCTGTTTTTGCCACCAAAGTGGATAACCTCGCATTTATCCACATTATACTGCATTTGCCATGCATCTGCCCAATCACCCAACCTGTCCAAATCATACTGGAGTTTCTCTGCATCCTCTTCACAGTACACATGCCCACCCAGCTTTGTATCATCTGCAAACTTGGAGATATTACATCTAGTTCCCTCGTCTAGATCATATATATTGTGAATAGCTGGGGTCCTAGCACCCATCCCTGCGGTACCCCACTAGTCACTGCCTGCCACTCGGAAAAAGACCCGTTTATTCCAACTCTTTGCTTCCTATCTGCCAACCAGTTCTCTACCCAAGACAGTACCTTACCCCCAATGCCGTGTGCGTTAACTTTGCACGCTAATCTCTTAAACGGGACCTTATTGAAAGCCTTCTGAAAGTCCAAATACACCATAGCCACTGGTTTTCCCTTATCTATTCTACCAGTTACATCCTCAAAAAATTCCAGTAGATTAGTCAAGCATGATTTACATTTTGTAAATCCATGTTGACTTTGTCTGATCCTGTCACTGTTTTCCAAGTGCTCTGCTTTATATCTTTTATAATGGACTCTAGCATTTTCCCCACTACGGATGTCAGACTTAGCGGTGTCTAATTCCCCATTTTCTCTCTACCACCTTTTTTAAATAGTGGGGTTACGTTAGCTATCCTCCAATCCATGGGAACTGTTCTGGAGTCTATAGAATTTTGGAAGATGACCAGCAATGCATCTACTATTTCTAGGGCCACTTCCTTAAGTACCCTAGGATGTAGATTATCAGGCCCTGGGGATTTATCGGCCTTCAATCCCGTCAATTTCCCTAACACCATTTCCCTACAAATACTGATTTCATTCAATTCCTCCCTCATTAGACCCTATGTTCCCCGACATCTCTGGGAGGTTATTTGTGTCCTCCTTTGTGAAGACAGAAGCAAAGTATGTATTTAACTGGTCTGCCATTTCTTTGTTCCCCATTATAAATTCCCCTGATTCTGACTGCAAGGGACCTACGCTTGACTTTACCAATCTTTTTCTCTTCACATATCTATGGAAGCTTTTACAGTCAGTTTTTATGTTCCCTGAAAGCTTACTCTCATAATCTATTTCCCCCCTCTTAATTAATCCCTTAGTCCTCCTTTGCTGAATCCTAAACTGCTCCCAATCCTCAGGTTTGCTGCTTTTTCTGGCCAAATTATATGTCCTCTACTTGGATATTATGCTATCCCTAATTTCTCTTGTTAGCCACGGTTGAGTCACCTTTTTTGTTTTATTTTTATACCAAACAGGGATGAACAAATTCTGTAGTTCATCCATGCGATCTTTAAATGTTTGCCATTGCCTATTCACTGTCAACCCTTTAAGTAACGTTCCCCAATCCATCCTAGCCAACTCGTGCCTCATACCATCGTAGTTTCCTTTATTTAAATTCAGGACCCTAGTCTCTGAGTCAACTACTTCACTCTCCATTTTAATGAAGAATTCTATAATACTATGATCGCTCCTCCCCAAGGGGCCTTGCACAACAAGATTGCTAATTGATCCTTTCTCATTACATCATACCCAGTCTAAGATGGCCTGATCTCTAGTTGGTTCCTCGACATATTGGTCCAGGAAACCATTCCGTATACACTCCAGGAATTCCTCCTCCACCATATTGTTACTAATTTGGCTAGCCCAATCTATATGTAGATTGAAGTCACCCATGATAACTGCTGTGCCCTTATTGCACACGTCTCTAATTTCCCATTTAATGCCATCCCCAACCTCAGCATTACTGTTTGGGGGTCTGTATACAACCCCCACTAATGTTTTCTGCCCCTTGGTATTTCTCAGCTCTGCCCGTACAGATTCAACATCATCAGAGCTAATATCTTTCCTTACTATTGTGTTAATCTCCTCTTTAACCAGCAATGCCACCCCACCTGCTTTTCCTTTTTTCCTGTCCTTCCTGAATATTGAATACCCCTGGATGTTGAATTCCCAGAATTGGTCATCCTGGAGCCATGTCTCTGTAATCCCAATTATATCATATCCATTTACATCTATTTGCGCAGCTAATTCATCCACCTTATTACGAATGCTCCTTGCATTAAGATACAAAGCCTTCAGGCTTGATTTTTTAACACTCTTAGTCCTTTTAGAATTATTATTTACTGTGGCCCTGTTTGATTTACACATTTGATTTCTCTGCCTTCCACTTTTGCTTTTCTCCTTCCTGTCTTTTGTTTCTATCTTTGCTTCCCTTTCCTCTGTCTCCCTGCACAGGTTCCCAACCCCCTGTCATTTTAGTTTAAACACTCCCCAGTAGCACTGGCAACAGACATTGGTTCCGGTCCCGGTCCCGCCCAGGTGCAAACCGTCCAGTTTGTACTGGTCCCACCTCCCCCAGAACCGGTTCCAATGTCCCAGGAATTTGAATCCCTCCCCCTTGCACTATTCCTGTAGCCACATGGTCATCTGAAATATCCTTCTATTTCTACTCTGACTAGCACGTGGCACTGGTAACAATCCTGAGATTACTACCTTTGAGGTCCTATTTTTTAATTTACCTCCTAACTCAGCTTTTAGGACCTCATCCCGTTTTTTACCTATATCGTTGGTACCTATATGCACCACGACAACTGGCTGTTCACCCTCCCCCTCCAGAATGCCTTGCAGCCACTCCAAGACATCCTTGACCCTTGCACCAGGGAGGCAACATACCATCCTGGAGTCTCGTTTGCGGCTGCAGAAGTGCCTATCTATCCTTACCGAATAAAAATCTGTTGATCGCAGTCTTGAAAGCTCCAATTGACCCAGAATCCCCAGCCTTTTGGGGGAGGGACTTCCAGATTTCCTCTGCCTTTGTGTGGAAAAAATGCTTCCTGATTTCACACCTGAGTGGCCTGGCTCTAATTTTAAGATCATGTTGCCTTGTTCTTGATTCACTCACCAGAGGCAATAGTTTCTCCATAAGTACCTTGTCAAATCCTTGTAATATTTTAAGCACATTGATCAGATCATCCCTCAGTCTTGAAAACACAAGCCACGTTTATGCAACCTGCCCTCATAATTTAACCCTCTAAGCCCCGGTATCATTTTGGAGAATCTGCGCAGCACCCTCTCCAAGGTCAATAGATCCTTCCTGAGGGTCGGTGCCCAAAACTGAACGCAGTGCTACTGTAGGTGGGATCTGTCCAAGGCTCTGTACAGCTGAAGTATAACTTCCTCCTCTTTGTATTCCAGCTCCCCGAGATAAAGGCCAACACTCCATTAGCCTCTCTGTACCTGCCCACTAGCTTTAAATGATTTGTGTGCTTGGTCACTCAAAGAGGAGATGCACTTGCTCCTCACTTCCAGACGGCAGTGCTTCATGCTGGGGCATTACTGTTCAGGTGATGATATTTGACTATAAGAGAGCATTACCATCGCCGAATCTGCCGCCATCAACATCCTGGGGGGTCACCATTGACCAGAAACTTAACTGGACCAGCCACATAAATACTGTGGCAACAAGAGCAGGTCAGAGGCTAGGTGTTCTGCAGTGAGTGTCTCGCCTCCTGACTCCCCAAAGCCTGTCCACCATCTACAAGGCACAAGTCAGGAGTGTGATGGAATACTCTCCACTTGCCTGGATGAGTGCTGCTCCAACAACACTCAAGAAGCTCAACAACATCCAGGACAAAGCAGCCCGCTTGATTGACACCCCATCCACCACCTTAAACATTCACTGTTTAATGGGATGGGCAATAAATACTGGCCTTGCCAGCGATGCCCACATCCCATGAACGAATTTAAAAAAAAACTCTGCTCTTCCTCAATCCCAGTTCCTCATCATTTAGAAAATACTCAAATTTATCTTTCATGGGATCCAAAGTGGATGGCCTCACGCTTGTCTGCACTGAACTCCAGCTGCCATAGTTTTACCCACTCACTTAATCTGAACCCATCCGACAGAGGAAATTGGAAAATAAACCATTACTGCTAGTCAAAATTTGGAAGAAATGCTTACGGGTAGTCACCAATTCTGTGTCTTCCTCTGCTCTATATAAAAGGATTAATAGGGCAGAAGATGATGGTTAAACCCCTTTCACGAAACTATTTGCTTGAACAGTATATGGCTTGAACCGGCACGGACTCGATGGGCCGAATGGCCTCCTTCTGTGCCATAATGACTCTATATAATGAACCACGTGTCCTTCACAGATTGCAAACATGCTGTACCTCGAGTCACCAGCAGGGGTCGGATTTTCCTATGCCGATGACAAGCAATACAAAACCAATGATACTGAGGTAAGACTGATGGTTTGCCAGTTTGTGTGTGTGTGTATTTCATACCACAGGCAGGTGGGGGATATGTTTCTTGTTCATGGGATGTGGGCAAGGCTGGCATTTATTGCCCTTCCCTAGTTGCCCTGCGAAGGTGGTGATGGTGGGCCTTCTCCTTGAACCACTGCAGTCCTTGTGATGATGGTGCTCCCACAGTAGTGTTCGGTAGAGAATTTCAGGGTAGTGACCCAGGGACCAATGATGTGTGACTTGGAGGTCAAGGTATTCCCATGACATTACTGCTCTTGTCTTTCTCAGTGCTACAGATCACAGAGGAGGGAGATGCTTTTTTTTTATTCGTGTATGGGATCAGGGCATCGCTGGCAATGCCAGCATTTATTGCCCATCCCGAGTTGCCCTTGAGAAGGTGGTGGTGAGCCGCCACCTTGAACCGCTGCAGTCCATGTGGTGAAGGTACTCCCACAGTGCTGTTAAGGAGGGAGTTCTAGGATATTGACCCAGCGACGATGAAGGATCGGCGATATACTTCCAAGTCAGAATGGTGTGTGACTTGGAGGGGAACTTGGAGGTGGTGGTGTTCCCATGCACCCGCTGCCCTTGTCCTTCTAGGTGGAAGAGGTCGTGGGTTTGGGAGGTGCTGCCGAAGAAGCCTTGGCGAGTTGCTGCAGTGCATCTTGTAGATGGTACACACTGCAGCCATGGCATGTGGAGGGAGTGAATGTTTAAGGTGGTGGATGGGGTGCCAACCAAGTGGGCTGCTTTGTCCTGGATGGTGTCGAGCTTCGAGTGTTGTTGGAGCTGCAATCATCCAGGCAATTGGAGAGTATTCCATCACACTCCTTACTTGTGCCTTGTAGATGTTGGAAAGGCTTTGGGGATTCAGGAGGTGAGACACTCGCCGCAGAACACCTAGCCTCTGACCTGCTCTTGTTGCCACAGTATTTATATGGCTGATCCAGTTAAGTTTCTGGTTAATGGTGACCCCCCCAGGATGTTGATAGTGGGGGATTCGGCGATGGTAATGCCATTGAATGTCAAGGGGAGGTGGTTAGACTCTCGCTTGTTGGAGATAGTCATTGCCTGGCACTTATGTGGCACGAATGTTACCTGCCACTTCTCAGTCCAAGCCTGAACGTCGTCCAGGTCTTGTTGCATGCGGGCATGGACTGCTTCATTATCTGTGGAGTTGTGAATGGCGCTGAACACTGTGCAGTCATCAGCAAACATCCCCACTTCTGACCTTATAATGAAAGGAAGGTCATTGATGAAGCAGCTGAAGATGGTTGGGCCTAGGACACTGCCCTGAGGAACTCCTGCAGCGATGTCCTGGGGCTCTGATGATTGACCTTCAACCACCACAATCATCTTCCTTTGTGCTAGGTATGACTCCAGCCAGTGGAGAGTTTTCCCCCTGATTCCCATTGACTTCAGTTTTACTAGGGCTCCTTGATGCCACACTCGGTCAAATGCTGCCTTGACGTCAAGGGCAGTCACTCTCACCTTGCCTCTGGAATTCAGCTCCTTTGTCCATGTTTGGACCAAGGCTGTAATGAGGTCGGGAGCCGAGTGGCCTTGGCGGAACCCAAACTGGGCATCAGTGAGCAAGTTATTGGCAAGTGCTGCTTGATAGCACTGTTGATGACACCTTCCATCACTTTGCTGATGATTGAGAGTAGACTGATGGGGCGGTAATTGGCCGGGTTGAATTTGTCCTGCTTTTTGTGGACAGGACATACCTGGGCAGTTTTCCACATTGTCGGATAGATGCCAGTGTTGTAGCTGTACTGGAACAGCTTGGCTAGAGGCGCAGCTAGTTCTGGAGCACAAGTCTTCAGCACGATAGCTGGGATGTTGTCGGGGCCCATAGCCTTTGCTGTAACCAGTGCGCTCCGCCTTTTCTTGATATCATGTGGAGTGAATCGAATTGGCTGAAGACTGGCTTCTGTGGTGGTGGGGACCTCAGGAGGAGGCCGATATGGATCATCCACTTGGCATTTCTGGCTGAAGTTTGTTGCAAACAC
Source organism: Somniosus microcephalus (assembly GCF_052327205.1). Taxonomy (NCBI): domain Eukaryota; kingdom Metazoa; phylum Chordata; class Chondrichthyes; order Squaliformes; family Somniosidae; genus Somniosus; species Somniosus microcephalus. The sequence continues at coordinate 104,434,793 of NC_140999.1, forward strand.
TTCAGCTTTGTCTTTTGCACTCACGTGCTTGGCTCCAGCATCATTGAGGATGGGGATATTCTTGGAGTCTCCTCCTCCAGTTAGTTGTTTAATGGTCCACCACCATTCACGACTGGATGTGGCAGGACTGTAGAGCTTTGATCTGATCTGTTGATTGTGGGATTGCTTAGCCCTGTCTATAGCATACTGCTTCTGCTTTTCAGCATGCATGTAGTCCTGTGTTGCAGATTCCCCAGGTTGGCACCTCATTTTTAGGTATGCCTGGTGCTGCTCCTGGCATGCTCTTCTACACTCGTTGAACCAGGGTTGGTCCCCTGGCTTGACGGTAATGGTAGAGTGAGGGTTATGCCGGGCCATGAGGTTACAGATTGTGGTGGAATACAATTCTGCTGCTGCTGATGGCCCACAGCGCCTCATGGATGCCCAGTTTTGAGCTGCTAGATCTGTTCTGAATCTATCCCATTTAGCATGGTGGAAGTGCCACACAACACAATGGAGGGTGTCATCATTGTGAAGACGGGACTTCGTCTCCACAATGACTGTGCGGTCGTCACTGCTGCCGAGGTCAAGTAGGATTTTCCCTCGTGTTGGTTCACTCACCACCTGTCGCAGGCCCAGACTGGCAGTTACGTCCTTCAGGACTCGGCCAGCTTGGTTAGTAGTGGTGCTACCGAGCCACTCTTGATGATGGACATTGAAGCCCCCCATCCAGAGTACATTCTGTGCCCTTGATACCCTCAGTACTTCTTCCAAGTAGTGTTCAACATGGAGTACTGATTCATCTGCTGAGGGAGGGCGGAAGGTGGTAATCAGCAGGAGTTTTCCTTGCCCATGCCTGACCTGAAGCCATGAGACTTCATGGGGTCCAGAGTCAATGTTGAGGATTCCCAGGGCCACTCCTTCCCAACTGTATACCACTGTGCCACCACCCTTGCCGGTGACAGGACATACCCAGGGATGGTAATGGAGGAGTTTGGGACATTGGCTGAAAGGTATGATTCTGTGAGTATAACTATGTCAGGCTGTTGCTTGACTAGTCTGTGGGACAGCTCTCCCAATTTTGGCACAAGTCCCCAGATGTTGGTGAGGAATACTTTGCAGGGTTGACTGGGCTGGGTGTGCCGTTGCCGTGTCTATAGCCGGTGCCGAGGTCGATCCCGGGTGGTCCGTCCGGTTTCATTCTTATTATTTTGTTTCGTAGCGGTTACTTACAACTGAGTGACTTGCTAGGCCATTTCATAGAAACATAGAAGATAGGAGCAGGTGTAGGCCATTCGGTCCCTCGAGCCTGCTCCGCCATTCAATGAGATCATGGCTGATTATCCAAATTCAGTACCCTGTCCCTGCCTTCTCCCCATATCCCTTGATCCCTTTAGCCTTAAGAAATATATCTAACTCCTTCTTGAATATATTTAATGAATTGGCCTCCACTGCCTTCTGTGGTAGAGAATTCCACAGGTTCACCACTCTCTGGGTGCAGAAATTCCTCCTCATCTCTGTCCTAAATGGCTTACCCCTTATCCTTAGACTGAGACCCCTGGTTCTGGACTCTTCGGCCATCAGGAACATCGTTCCTGCATCCGGTCTGTCTAGTCCTGTTAGAATTTTATAAGTTTCAATGAGATCCCCTCTCACTCTTCTAAACTCCAGCGAGTATAAGCCCAATTGACCCAATCTCTCCTCATACGTCATTCCTGCCATCCCAGGTATCAATCTAGTGAATCTTCGCTGCACTCCCTCCATGGCAAGAACATCCTTCCTCAGATAAGGCGACCAAAACTTCACACAATACTCAAGGTGTGGTCTCACCAAGGCCCTGCACAACTGCAGCAAGACATCCTTGTTCTTGTACTTGAGCCCTCTCGCTACGAAGGCCAACGTACCATTTGCCTTCTTAACCGCCTGCTGCACCTGCATGCTTACCTTCAGCGACTGGTGCACAAGGACACTCAGGTCTCGTTGCACTTCCCCTTCTCCCAGTCTATTGCCGTTCAGATAATATGCCTTCCTGTTTTTGCCACCAAAGTGGATAACCTCGCATTTATCCACATTATACTGCATCTGCCATGCTTCTGCCCAATCACACAACCTGTCCTAATCATACTGGAGTTTCTCGGCATCCTCCTCACAGCACACACGCCCACCCAGCTTTGTGTCGTCTGCAAACTTGGAGATATTACATCTAGTTCCCTCGTCTAGATCATTAATATATATTGTGAATAGCTGGGGTCCTAGGAGCGATCCCTGTGGTACCCCACTAGTCACTGCCTGCCACTCGGAAAAAGAGCCGTTTATTCCAACTCGTTGCTTCCTGTCTGCCAACCAGTTCTTTATCCAAATCAGTACCTTGCCCCCAATCCCATGTGCCTTAACTCTACACGCTAATCTCTTATGCGGGACCTTATCGAAAACCTTCTAAAAGTCCAAATACCCCACATCTACTGGTTCTCCCTTATCTATTCTACCAGTTACATCCTCAAAAAAATTCCAGTAGATTAGTCAAGCACAATTTACCTTTTGTAAATACATGTTGACTTTGTCCGATCTTGTCACTGTTTTCCAAGTGCTCTGCTATTACATCTTTTATAATGGACTCTAGCATTTTCCCCACTACCGATGTCAGGCTTACCAGTCTATAATTCTCCGTTTTCTCTCTACCACCTTTTTTGAATAGTGGGGTAACATTAGCTACCCTCCAATCCATGGGAACTGTTCCAGAGTCTATAGAATTTTGGAAGATGACCAGCAATGCATCTACTATTTCTAGGGCCACTTCCTTAAGTACCCTAGGATGTAGATTATCAGGCTCTGGGGATTTATCGGCCTTCAATCCCGTCAATTTCCCTAACACCATTTCCCTACAAATACTGATTTCTTTCAGTTCCTCCCTCTCATTAGACTCTATGTTCCCCGACATCTCTGGGAGGTTATTTGTGTCCTCCTTTGTGAAGACAGAAGCAAAGTATGTATTTAATTGGTCAGCCATTTCTTTGTTCCCCATTATAAATTCCCCTGATTCTGACTGCAAGGGACCTACGCTTGACTTCACCAATCTTTTGCTCTCACATATCTATAAAAGCTTTCACAGTCAGTTTTTATGTTCCCTGCAAGCTTACTCTCATACTCTATTTTCCCCCTCTTAATTAATCCCTTAGTCCTCCTTTGCTGAATCCTAAACTGCTCCCAATCCTCAGGTTTACTGCTTTTTCTGGCCAATTTATATGTCTTCTCCTTGGATCTTATGCTATCCCTAATTTCCCTTGTTAGCCACGGTTGAGTCACCTTTTTTGTTTTATTTTTATGCCAAACAGGGATGAACAAATTCTGTAGTTCATCCATGCGATCTTTGAATATTTGCCATTGCCTGTCCACCGTCAACCCTTTGAGTAACATTCCCCAATCATTCCTACCCAACTCGCGCCTCATACCATCGTAGTTTCCTTTATTTAAATTCATGACGCTAGTCTCTGAGTCAACTACTTCACTCTCCATCTTAATGAAGAATTCTATCATATTATGATCGCTCCGACCCAAGGGGCCAGTCTAAAATGGCCTGATCTCTAGTAGTTTCCTCGACATATTGGTCAAGGAAACCATCCCGTATACACTCCAGGAATTCCTCCTCCACAGTATTGTTACTAATTTGGTTAGCCTAATCTATATGTAGATTAAAGTCACCCATGATAACTGCTGTGCCCTTATTGCACGCATCTCTAATTTCCCGTTTAATGCCATCCCCAACCTCCGCATTACTGGTTGAAGGTCTGTATACCACTCCCACTAACGTTTTCTGCCCCTTGGTATTTCTCAGTTCTACCCATACAGATTCCACATCATCAGAGCTAATATCCTTCCTTTCAATTGTGTTAATCCCCTCTTTAACCAGCAATGCTACCCCACCTCCTTTTCCTTTTTGCCTATCTTTCCTGAATATTGAATACCCCTGGATGTTGCGTTCCCAGCCTTGGTCACCCTGGAGCCATGTTTCCATAATCCCAATCATATCATATCCGTTTACCTCTATTTGCGCAGCTAATTCATCTACTTTATTACGAATGCTCCTTGCATTAAGACACAAGGCCTTCAGGCTTGTTTTTTTTACACTCTTACACCTTTTAGAATTATTATTTACTGTGGCCATGTTTGATTTAAACCCTTGATTTCTCTGACTGCCACCTTTGTTTTTCTCCTTCCTGTCTTTTGCTTCTATCCTTGTTTCCCTTTCCTCTGTCTCCCTGCTCAGGTTCCCAACCCCCTGCCATTTTAGTTTAAACCCTCCCCCAAAGCACTAGCAAACACTCCCCCTAGGACATCGGTTTCAGCCCTGCCCAGGTGCAAACCGTCCGGTTTGAACTGGTCCCACCTCCCCCAGAACCGGTTCCAATGTCCCAGGAATTTGAATCCCTCCCCCTTGCACCATTCCTCTAGCCACGTATTCATCTGAAATATCCTTCTATTTCTACTCTGACTAGCACGTGGCATTGGTAGCAATCCTGATATTACTACCTTTGAGGTCCTATTTTTTAATTTACCTCCTAACTCCCTATATTCAGCTTTTAGGACCTCATCCCGTTTTTTACCTATATCGTTGGTACCTTTCTGCACCACGACAACTGGCTGTTCACCCTCCCCCTCCAGAATGCCTTGCAGCCACTCCAAGACATCCTTGACCCTTGCACCAGGGAGGCAACATACCATCCTGGAGTCACGTTTGCGGCCACAGAAACGCCTATCTATTCCCCTTACAATAGAATCCCCTATTACTATAGCTCTCCCACGCTTTTTCCTCCCGTCCTGTGCAGCAGAACCACCCACGGTGCCAGGAAGCTGGCTGCTGCTGCTTTCCTCTGATAAGCCATCCTCCCCAACAATATCCAAAGTGGTATATCTGTTTGAGAGGGGGATGGTCACAGGGGACCCCTGCACTACCTGCCTGCGCCTACTACTCTGCCTGGTGGTCACCCATTCTCTTCTTGCCTTTACCTGCGGTGTGACCAACTCCCTAAACGTGTTATCCACGAAGTCCTCAGCTTCGCGAATGCTCCAGTATGTATCCACTCGCAGCTCCAGCGCCGCAATGCGGTCTGTCAGTAGCTGCAGCTGGATACACTTCCCACACACATGGTCGTCAGGCACACAGGAAGTGTCCCTGATTTCCCACATAGCGCAGGAGGAGCATACCACGGGGCCGAGCTCTCCTGCCATGACTTACCCTTTAATTAATTCAAATTAAATCAAATCAATCCCACCAATTACACTACAATTAGATGATATACTTAAGGGCCCTGGTTTACCAGCAGTCCCCACTAAACCACAGACACACTATAAACCACAAAATTTAAGTTGGGAGAAAAAAGGAGAGAGAAATACTCACCAACCAATCACTTACCTGCTTTCTGGTGATGTCACACTTCAATTACTTTTTACTTCTCTCTCTCCCTCCCTCTGAGATTGGTAAGCCTACCTGCGCCTCGCTTCTTTGTATCGCCGCCGCCGCCACTGTGGGGCCTACCTGCGCCTCGCCTCTTTGTATCGCTGCCACCGCCTCACTCCACACAGCCGGTAATGTATTCCAGAGGCTCGCTGTTCTCTGGGAAAAGAAGAACCGCCCAGCATCCAGATCTATTCCTACTCTTACATAGTTCAAACTCCCCTGGTCCTCTCCAATTTGTCAAACTGGAATAGGCACACTATCCAGCCCTTTCCTTACTTTCTAAACCTCTTAGCAGGTCACCTCCAAGTCTATGCTACTGTGAAGCAATAGACCCAGCTCTTTAAGCCTATCTGAATAGCCATGATCTTTAAGCTAGGAATCATTCTCGTAGCTCCCCTCTGGACCTTTTCAAGGCCGCTATATCACCCATCTGTCTAAAGGATGTTGAGCAGAAAGAAGGAGTCCCTGGGACTGGAGTATCCTGGTGTACAAGTGATGGCTGTTCCTCTCCATGTTCATTGAAGGTACTGGGGAAATAGAACAGATAATTGAAATGACACATTGCTAGTGGATTGTCAGTATGCTGGGACTGATTATATTTACACCGTGTTTAATGCTAGTCGCAATGAATCTTAATCCTGTTATTTAGATTCGCTTGTTGAAATTTCTCTTTCTTTCACTCTCGCTCCCTCTTCCTCCTCCCCCAGGTTTCATTCAACAATTACCTGGCCCTGAAGGAGTTCTTCCGCCTCTTCCCGGAGTACAGTAAGAATGAATTCTATATCACTGGAGAGAGTTACGGAGGAATCTATGTGCCAACACTGGCGGAGCGCGTCATGACGGATAACAGCATCCATTTTAAGGTGGGAGTCGAAACAATGAAGAATCATACCGTAAATGCTGGAAATACTCATCAGGCACATCTGTGGAGAGAGAAACAGAGTTAACTTCAGGCCTGTGACGTTTTGTCTGATAGGAGGTCAGCGGCCTGAAGCTTTAACTCTGTTTGAAGCCTTCAGCTAGAGGCCATCAGAGGGAGCCATTCACTTGTGAGGAATTCCTTTATAATCCTCTTGTGATTTCCGTTATTTGCAAGCGCTGTGGTGCTGGTATATAATAAACTTGAATTGTATTCACTTGAGTTTAGACGGTTGAGGAGTTATCTAATCAAGGTTTTAAAATGTTAAAAGGATTTGATTTGAATCCTTGTTTTCAAACCCTTCCGTGGCCTCGCCCCTTCCTATCTCTGCAATCTCCTCCATCCCCCTCCCCCCGAGATATCTAAGCTCCTCTAATTCTGCCCTCTTGAGTCTCCCTGATTATAATCGCTCAACCTTTGGTGGCCGTGCCTTCTGTTGCCTAGGCCCTAAGCTCTGGAATTCCCTGCTTTAACCTCTCCGCCTCGCTACCTCTCTTTCTTCCTTTAAGACGCCCCATAAAACCTACCTCTTTGACCAAGCTTTTGGTCACCTGCCCTAATTTATCTTTGTGGCTTGGTGTCAAATTTTTGTCTTCAAATACTCCTGTGAAGCACCTTGGGCCGTTTTACTGCGTTAAGGGCGTTATATAAATACAAGTTGTTGTTGTTGTTGATAGTTTCTCTCGCTTTACCCTATTTCCTGTCGTGGGAGTATCCAGAACAAGAGAGCTCAGTCTTAACATTAGGCCAGTTAGGAGAGGAGTGAAAGCAGAAAACATTTTCATACAAAGGGCTGTAGAAATCTGGAACTTTCTCCCTCAAAAGGCTGTGGATGTTGGGTCGTTTTGAAGTTTTCAGATCTGAGATAGATGGATCTTTGTTGAGTAAGGGTATGGAGCAAAGGCGGGTACATGGAGTTGGAAGGGCAGATCAGCCATGGTCGAATTGAATGGCAGAATGACCTACTCCGGTTCCTGTGTTCCACAATAATATTACTGTTGCTGCTCTTTCAGGGAATGGCAGTTGGAAATGGATTATCCAGCTGGGAATACAACGACAACTCTCTGGTTTACTTTGCTTACTACCATGGACTGTTGAGAGCCACGTAAGTAGCAGAAACTCACTGTGTTTGCAATCTTCCGGGGGATCTCCTGTGACATTGCTTTATGGGTATTGAGGGGTCTGGAGTACAGTTGTGATGTGTAGCTGCTAATCTAGCCTGTAACTTTAAGGCATGGTCTAAAGAGGCAAATTCAAAACAATTGTAGCTGCTTATAAACTAAGGAGAGCGCTCACGGCAGCTGTAACCTGTCAATGTTAGGCTCCAGGTCAGTGATTTGCTTTTTCTTTAAACAAATATGTATTTTACATCTGTTACAAGGTACGGTATCAGTGTGTCAGCTACCAGATTTATTTTTTAAATGCATCTCTTTAAAGCTGCAAAATCGGCGAGTAAAGCTTCAGGTAATAACTGCAGAATTTTTAAAAACAAGCCTCCAGTGATTCTAAATACAGTAGGGTTGATGATTTTCTGCACTCAAGGTAACTGCACAAGATGCTGCAGAACTGGCTTTTTTGAAACATTTTTCAGATACTCAGTCCCACCCTAAGCACAGTTGAGGAATGGAGGGCTGTTGTATGAAGACCAGAAAGATGGTCCACCTAGCAGGCTAGTTGAGTAGAGTCTCTAACCTGTCAGTATTTGCATCTTTGTTTTAAATGTGCTGAGCTGGGAAAAGTCACTTCGATTCTACTTACAATTTTGGGCATCTTATTTAGGATCTGGTTGACCGAAGGGGCCAAGTTGGAATCAATGGCATGGAAAGTGTTCATTGTCTCTTGCATTCAGTATGTATTTCCTGTCTGTCGCACGTCAAAAAAAAAAGGTGTAAAGAAGCTAAGACAGTTGTTTGATACTGGAGCCAAAATATCTGTGACCTTACTAGTCACAATATTTTTTTTTAAACCGATAAACCAGAGTTGTGACCTGCAGCCTGAGGAGTAATCAAGGTTTGAGTGACCTCACCCAGTGTTTAATTAACAACAATGAGACTTTTGTTCCCCGTAAGAAGCATATCTTCCACTTAGCAGCAGAATAATACACCGTGCTTTACGTGGTGCACAGCTTCCATCCTTAGAAAACAGCAGGTCCTCTGGCTCACTCTTAAATGTTTTTTTCTTCATCCCTCAAGGCTTGTGAATTTTGAGCTGATTGTTCAAGTACAGCTTATGATGTAATTTTTAACCCCTTTGGTGTGTTATTGCCTTATAGCGTATTAGACTGTGGGGTAGATTTTTTGAAAAAAATGGATTTGAAATTGGGCTGTAATCTGTCCTGCCAGATTACTGTGCTCACAATGAAGGTGAAAATCTACCTCTATGCTCTCTGCATGTCTGCAGATACTTGAACTGTTCATCCAGTTACCTCCCAACCAGCCGACGCGATTTTTCTCCTTTCTCCATATCACTCCAATCTGCACCCCTTGATTTTGTTGCAACCTTATAATTTCTCCCAGGATATCTGCACCCTGAAAGCAAGCCAAGATTGCACTCTGCAGAGTCTGGGACTAGATATTCAAGTCGCTCTCTACAATTTTTTTTTAGCCTGTGGTCTGATCTCCAGAAGTTCTGCTGCTCTGAAGGAAAATGCAACTTCCACAACAATAAAGATGAGGACTGTCAGTTGAAGGTGAGCATTACTTTGCACGTTCACTCCAATCGTAACTATATCTATGGGTCGTTTCAGCATCTTCCCTTCTCCCTGCCTCTTGAGTTTCAGAGAATGATACAGCACAGAAGGAGGCCATCAGTATTTGTAGGGAAATGGTGTTAGGGAAATTGATGAGATTGAAGGCCGATAAATCCCCAGGGCCTGATAATCTACATCCTAGGGTACTTAAGGAAGTGGCCCTAGAAATAGTAGATGCATTGCTAATCATCTTCCAACATTCTATGGAATCTGGAACAGTACCCATGGATTGGAGGGTAGCTAATGTTACCCCACTATTCAAAAAAGGTGGTAGAGAGAAAACGGGGGATTACAGACCGGTAAGCCTGACATCGGTAGTGGGGAAAATGCTAGAGTCCATTATAAAAGATGTAATAGCAGAGCACTTGGAAAACAGTGACAGGATCGGACAAAGTCAACATGGATTCACAAAAGGTAAATCGTGCTTGACTAATCTACTGGAATTTTTTGAGGATGTAACTGGTAAAATAGATAAGGGAGAACCAGTGGATGTGGTGTATCTGGACTTTCAGAAGACCTTCGATAAGGTCCCGCATAAGAGATTAGCGTGTAAAGTTAAGGCACATGGGATTGGGGGCAAGGTATTGACTTGGATAGAGAACTGGTTGGCAGACAGAAAGCAAAGAGTTGGAATAAACGGCTCTTTTTCCGAGTGGCAGGCAGTGACTAGTGGGGTACCGCAGGGATTGGTCCTTGGACCCCAGCTATTCACACTATATATTAATGATCTAGACAAGGGAACTAGATGTAATATCTCCAAATTTGCAGACGACACAAAGCTGGGTGGGCGTGTGTGCTGTGAGGAGGATGTCGAGAAACTCCAGGATGATTTGGACATGTTGGGTGATTGGGCAGAAACATGGCAAATGCAATATAACGTGGATAAATGTGAGGTTATCCACTTTGGTGGCAAAAACAAGAAGGCAGATTATTATCTAAATGGCAATAGATTGGGAGAAGGGGAAGTGCAACGAGACCTGGGTGTCCTTGTGCACCAGTCGCTGAAGGTAAGCATGCAGGTGCAGCAGGCGGTTAAGAAGGCAAATGGTATGTTGGCCTTCGTAGCGAGAGGGTTTGAGTACAGGAACAAGGATGTCTTGCTGCAGTTGTACAGGGCCTTGGTGAGACCACATCTTGAGTATTGTGTGCAGTTTTGGTCGCCTTATCTGAGGAAGGATGTTCTTGCCATGGAAGGAGTTCAGCGAAGATTCACCAGGCTGATACCTGGGATGGCAGGAATGACGTATGAGGAGAGATTGGGTCGATTGGGCTTGTACTCGCTGGAGTTTAGAAGAATGAGAGGTGATCTCATTGAAACTTATAAAATTCTGACAGGACTGGACAGACTAGATGCAGGAAGGATGTTCCCGATGGTCGGGGAGTCCAGAACCAGGGGACACAGTCTAAGGATAAAGAGTAGGCCATTTAGGACAGAAATTAGGAATTTCTTCACCCAGAGTGGTGAACCTGTGGAATTCTCTACCACAGAAGGCAGTGGAGGCCAGTTCATTAAATATATTCAAGAAGTTGGATATATTTCTCAAGGCTAAAGGGATCAAGGGGTATGGGGAGAAAGCAGGGACCGGGTACTGAATTTGGATGATCAGCCATGATCGCATTGAATGGCGGAGCAGGCTCGAGGGGCCGAATGGCCTACTCCTGCTCCTATCTTCTATGTTTCTATGCCATTCGACCATGGTGACTGTGCTGGACCATTGAAAGAGCTCTCCAATTAACCCCACTCCCCCTGCTCTTTCCCCGTAGCCCTGCAAATTTTTCCTTTTCAAGTATGTATCCAGTTCCCTTCTGAAAGTTATTATTGAATCCTTTAGGCAGTGCATTCCAGATCATCACAACCCGTGTGTTAAAAAAAATTCTCCTTATTTACTCTATCAAAACCCCTCATATTTGATAAAGTGCCACATAATAGGCTTGCCAGCAAAGTTGAAGCCCATGGAATAAAAGGGACAGTGACAGCCTGGATATGAAATTGGCTAAGTGAGAGGAAACAGAGACAGGTGAACGGTTGTTTTTCAGACTGGAGGAAGGTATACAGTGGTGTTCCCCAGGGGTCGGTACTAGGACCACTGCTGTTCTTGATATATATTAATGACTTGGACTTGGGTGTACAGGACACAATTTCAACATTTGCAGATCACACAAAATTTGAAAGTATTGTGAATAGTGAGGAGGATAGTGATAGACTTCAAGAAGACATAGACAGGCTGGTGAAATGGGCGGACACATGGCAGATGGAATTAGCGCAGAAAAGTGCGAAGTGATACATTTTGGTAGGAAGAACGAGGAGGGGCAATATAAACTGAAGGGTACAATCCTAAAGGTGGTGCACGAACAGAGAGACCTGGGGTATATGTGCACAAATTGTTGAAGGTGGCAGGGCAGGTTGAGAAAGCGGTTAAAAAAACTTATGGGATCCTGGGCTTCATAAATAGAGGCATAGAGTACAAAAGCATGGAAATTATGATGAACCTGTATAAAACACTGGTTCGGTCTCAACTGGAGTATTGTGTCCAATTCTGGGCACCACACTTTAGGAAGGATCTTAAGGCCTTAGAGAAGGTGCAGAAAAGATTTACAAGAATGATTCCAGGGATGAGGGACTTCAGTTACGTGGATGGACTGGTGAAGTTGGGGTTGTTCTCATTAGAGCAGAGAAGATTGCGAGGAGATTTGATAGAGGTGTTCAAAATCATGAGAGGTCTAGACAGAGTAGATAGAGAGAAACTGTTCCCATTGGCAGAAGGGTCGAGAACAAGAGGACACAGATTTAAGGTGATTGGTAAAAGAATCAAAGGTGACATGAGAAAAATTTTCCAAGCAGCGAGTGGTTAGGATCTGGAATGCACTGCCTGAAAGGTGGTGGAGGCAGATTCAATCGTGGCTTCCAAGAGGAGTTGGATAAGCACTAGAAGGAATAAAATTTGCAGGGTTACGGGGAAAGGACGGGGGAGTGGAACTAGCTGAAGTGCTCTTGCAGAGAGCCGGCACGGGCTCGACGGGACAAATGGCCTCCTGTGATGTAACCATTCTATGATTCTATTTATTGCATGCCCTCACACTCTGTCACTTTTCTGTGGTTCTCGGCCTGATAAATTTGTAACTGTTGTGAATGAACCTACTGCAGCAATTTTAGTGTGAAACGTGGATGAAGGGTCAAGGCTGATATTGCAGGACAAGGTTGAACTGAGTAGGAGAGGCGGGTTTGGGGGGTAGTGGTCGGGTTAAGGCGGGTCGCGGGGTAGTGGTTGGGTTAAGGTGGGTCGAGGGGTAGTGGTTGAGTTAAGCTGGGTCAAGGGGTAGTGGTTGGGTTAAGGCGGGTCGGGGGGTAGTGGTTGGGTTAAGGCTGGTCGTGGGGTAGTGGTTGGGTTAAGGCTGGTCATGGGGTAGTGGTTGGGTTAAGCTGGGTCGGGGGGTAGTGGTTGGGTTAAGGCGGGTTGTGGGGTAGTGGTTGGATTAAGGCTGGTAGTGGTTGGGTTAAGGTGGGTCGGGGGGTAGTGGTTGGGTTAAGGCTGGTCGTGGGGTAGTGGTTGGGTTAAGGTGGGTCGGGGGGTAGTGGTTGGGTTAAGGTGGGTCATGGGGTAGTGGTTGGGTTAAGGTGGGTCATGGGGTAGTGGTTGGGTTAAGGCGGGTTGTGGGGTAGTGGTTGGGTTAAGGCTGGTCGTGGGGTAATGGTTGGGTTAAGGTGGGTCGAGGGATAGTGGTTGGGTTAAGGCTGGTCGTGGGGTAGTGGTTGGGTTAAGGTGGGTCGGGGGGTAGTGGTTGGGTTAAGGTGGGTCGGGGGGTAGTGGTTGGGTTAAGGCTGGTCATGGGGTAGTGGTTGGGTTAAGGTGGGTCGGGGGGTAGTGGTTGGGTTAAGGCTGGTCGTGGGGTAGTGGTTGGGTAAAGGTGGGTCGGGGGGTAGTGGTTGGGTTAAGGCGGGTCAGGGGGTAGTGGTTGGGTTAAGGTGGGTCATGGGGTAGTGGTTGGGTTAAGGTGGGTCGGGGGGTAGTGGTTGGGTTAAGGTGGGTCAGGGGGTAGTGGTTGGGTTAAGGTGGGTCAGGGGGTAGTGGTTGGGTTAAGGTGGGTTGTGGGGCAGTGGTTGGGGTAAGGTGGGTCGAGGGGTAGTGGTTGGGTTAAGGCGGGTCGGGGGGTAGTGGTTGGGTTAAGGCGGGCCGGGGGGTAGTGGTTGGGTTAAGGTGGGTCGGGGGGTAGTGGTTGGGTTAAGGCGGGTCGGGGGGTAGTGGTTGGGTTAAGGCGGGTCGGGGGGTAGTGGTTGGGTTAAGGCGGGCCGGGGGGGTAGTGGTTGGGTTAAGGTGGGTCGGGGGGTAGTGGTTGGGTTAAGGCGGGTCGGGGGGTAGTGGTTGGGTTAAGGCGGGCCGGGGGGTAGTGGTTGGGTTAAGGTGGGTCGGGGGGTAGTGGTTGGGTTAAGGCGGGTCGGGGGGTAGTGGTTGGGTTAAGGCGGGCCGGGGGGTAGTGGTTGGGTTAAGGCGGGTCGGGGGGGGTAGTGGTTGGGTTAAGGCGGGTCGGGGGGTAGTGGTTGGGTTAAGGCGGGTCGTGGGGTAGTGGTTGGGTTAAGGTGGGTCGGGGGGTAGTGGTTGGGTTAAGGTGGGTCATGGGGTAGTTGTTGGGTTAAGGCGGGTCGTGGGGTAGTGGTTGGGTTAAGGTGGGTCGTGGGGTAGTGGTTGGGTTAAGGAGGGTCGAGCGGTAGTGGTTGGGTTAAGGCGGGTCGGGGGGTAGTGGTTGGGTTAAGGTGGGTCGGGGGGTAGTGGTTGGGTTTAGGTGGGTCGAGGGGTAGTGGTTGGGTTAAGGCGGGTTGTGGGGTAGTGGTTGGGTTAAGGTGGGTCGGGGGGTAGTGGTTGGGTTAAGGCGGGTCGGGGGGCAGTGGTTGGGTTAAGGCGGGTCGGGGGGTAGTGGTTGGGTTAAGGTGGGTCGAGGGGTAGTGGTTGGGTTAAGGTGGGTCGTGGGGTAGTGGTTGGGTTAAGGTGGGTCGGGGGGGTAGTGGTTGAGTGAAGGCGGGTCGTGGGGTAGTGGTTGGGTTAAGGCGGGTTGTGGGGTAGTGGTTGAGTGAAGGCGGGTCGTGGGGTAGTGGTTGGGTTAAGGCGGGTTGTGGGGTAGTGGTTGGGTTAAGGCGGGTCGTGGGGTAGTGGTTGGGTTAAGGCGGGTTGTGGGGTAGTGGTTGGGTTAAGGCGGGTCGTGGGGTAGTGGTTGGGTTAAGGCGGGTCGTGGGGTAGTGGTTTGGTTAAGGCGGGTTGTGGGGTAGTGGTTGGGTTAAGGCGGGTCTTGGGGTAGTGGTTGGGTTAAGGCGGGTTGTGGGGTAGTTGTTGGGTTAAGGCGGGTCGTGGGGTAGTGGTTGGGTTAAGGCGGGTTGTGGGGTAGTGGTTGGGTTAAGGCGGGTTGTGGGGTAGTGGTTGGGTTAAGGCGGGTCGTGGGGTAGTGGTTGGGTTAAGGCGGGTCGTGGGGTAGTGGTTGGGTTAAGGCGGGTCGTGGGGTAGTGGTTGGGTTAAGGCGGGTCGTGGGGTAGTGGTTGGGTTAAGGCGGGTCGTGGGGTAGTGGTTGGGTTAAGGCGGGTCGTGGGGTAGTGGTTGGGTTAAGGCGGGTCGTGGGGTAGTGGTTGGGTTAAGGCGGGTCGTGGGGTAGTGGTTGGGTTAAGGCGGGTCGTGGGGTAGTGGTTGGGTTAAGGCGGGTCGTGGGGTAGTGGTTGGGTTAAGGCGGGTCGTGGGGTAGTGGTTGGGTTAAGGCGGGTCGTGGGGTAGTGGTTGGGTTAAGGCGGGTCGTGGGGTAGTGGTTGGGTTAAGGCGGGTTGTGGGGTAGTGGTTGGGTTAAGGCGGGTTGTGGGGTAGTGGTTGGGTTAAGGCGGGTTGTGGGGTAGTGGTTGGGTTAAGGCGGGTTGTGGGGTAGTGGTTGGGTTAAGGCAGGTCAGGGGGTAGTGGTTGGGTTAAGGCGGGTCGTGGGGTAGTGGTTGGGTTAAGGCGGGTCGTGGGGTAGTGGTTGGGTTAAGGCGGGTCGTGGGGTAGTGGTTGGGTTAAGGCGGGTTGTGGGGTAGTGGTTGGGTTAAGGCGGGTTGTGGGGTAGTGGTTGGGTTAAGGCGGGTCGTGGGGTAGTGGTTGGGTTAAGGCGGGTCGTGGGGTAGTGGTTGGGTTAAGGCGGGTTGTGGGGTAGTGGTTGGGTTAAGGCAGGTCAGGGGGTAGTGGTTGGGTTAAGGCGGGTCGTGGGGTAGTGGTTGGGTTAAGGCGGGTCGTGGGGTAGTGGTTGGGTTAAGGCGGGTTGTGGGGTAGTGGTTGGGTTAAGGCGGGTTGTGGGGTAGTGGTTGGGTTAAGGCGGGTCGTGGGGTAGTGGTTGGGTTAAGGCGGGTTGTGGGGTAGTGTTTGGGTTAAGGCGGGTTGTGGGGTAGTGGTTGGGTTAAGGCAGGTCAGGGGGTAGTGGTTGGGTTAAGGCGGGTTGTGGGGTAGTGGTTGGGTTAAGGCAGGTCAGGGGGTAGTGGTTGGGTTAAGGCAGGTCAGGGGGTAGTGGTTGGGTTAAGGCGGGTTGTGGGGTAGTGGTTGGGTTAAGGCGGGTTGTGGGGTAGTGGTTGGGTTAAGGCGGGTTGTGGGGTAGTGGTTGGGTTAAGGCAGGTCTGGGGGTAGTGGTTGGGTTAAGGCGGGTTGTGGGGTAGTGGTTAGGTTAAGGCAGACGGAGGAGTAGACTGTACTGCATTCACTTCTGGTCACAAAAGCCCAAGGGAAACATCCAAGCTCCTGAAGTCTGAGCAGAGAAAGACCCCAAGGCTGCTCCATGGTGACAGAGGACTTGAGTTAGAAAAAAACCCTGGTTCCAGTCACTCCACATAACTGAAGTCACTCATCCCTAGAATCAGTCTAGTAAATCTCTGCACTATCTAAGGTCTTGACATCCTTCTTAAAGTGTGGAACCCAGAATTGGATACAATACTCCAGCTGAGGCCTAACCAGTGATTTATAAAAGTTAAGTATTACTTCCTTGCCTTGGCTATATTTCCGGTTATTAAATCACTATCAAATAGTAATGCTGCCTGTGGTTGTCTGCAGCTCTGACTGCCCCACACCTATGGTGATATGGCTGCTTGAGATTAGCTGGCATCTCAAAGGGATGAATCAGGGAGGGAGGAAGTGCACACAGTATAATAAGCATGTTGGAATCTAATAACCTTACTGGCACGGGGTGTTCATTAATTTTGTTCACATGAACTGCAACACAGTATTTAAGTTAAGGAGGTTACAAAGTCTTTGCTTTCCAGGTTAAAGAGGTGTTGCACATTGTGTGGCAATCGGGCCTGAATGCGTACAACCTGTATGCCGATTGTGTCGGAGGAGTGCCTGGCGAAATCCGGTAAGGAATAGTTGGGGCAGGACTCGAGGTAGGGGATGCAGGCAGGGTGCTGCCATTGAAAGATTTGGTGTTTGGTGACTATTGGGACTGGGGTGGGGGGCGATTTTAATGGACAGTGGGACGGAGGAGGAGGGGAGATCAGGAAGATTATGTCCCAGGCTTCATCTACATACCTGCCGTCAGTCTCTCACCCGACTCCCTGCGGAAAGCGTGAGCTAGCTGGCTGGCAGGCGGGCGAGAGTGAGATTCTGGTTGGTGAAAATAAATGTCCCCAGCGTTAAGGTAAGTGGTGGGCAGTGGCTGGGGGTGGACTTGGAAGGGGTGGGGGAAACCAGGGGCAGTCAAGGTCCAAGGTTTCCTTGTGGGGCCCAGAGGTGCATTCTTGTTTCTCCCGGCTCACATGGAAACAAAAATAAGGTAAAGAAACTTGCCTTTTAGGACCTCTTCTGGCTCCGGCTCCTCTTCCTGACAGGTTTGGCCTGGCAAGGCCTGGGTTATAATTGCAGTCGGGCCCCGATGACATCAGAGCCTGATCGCCTGCCAAAAACCAACCCAGCAGGTTAATATTGGTCCTCACGGGAAGGCTGCGGGACCGGATGGGTGAGTCGCAAGGGGCATTTTAACTGCCCATCTGCCCGCCCGGTTTCTGCCTGGCTGGGAAGAGGTTAAAATATCCCCTCTGTTTTTTGTATAAACTAGCTGATCTGTCGTGGCATTGCTAGTGGGTAGTCCAGGGTCTTGGAGCATGGTTGTGCTGTTTGGCTGCTGACCTGGCTTGTCCATTTCAACACCACTGCTCTGAATGAGAAAATCCAGGCAATGGCATTTGGTTGTAAACAACTGAGGTCAAGCAAAGGGCAATTGCAAAGGTTGAAAATGTCAAGGTTCCAATTTGGTGATTAGCTAAACCTGAAATTGTTTTCTCAGATTTCCATTATTTTATAATGACAGGATCATAATGCCATGTAGCAGTGTAATATAATATAATGGATCCCTTCTGTGGCAATGTTCAAGGGACAAACCCAAATTCTGTCTCCCCTTTCCTTCCCAATTCTCTCATTCTTTTGTCTTTTTTTTTGTCCTTGTCTTCCTCCTTACTTCTGTGGTACTCTCCATTGGCAGGATAGGCGCACCACTGTCAGTGTTCTTGCTCAGGCCAACATCCCCAGCATCGAAGCTTTGACCATGCTCAATCAGCTCCGATGGATGGGTCACATTGTCCGCATGCCCGATACGAGACTCCCAAAACAAGCGCTCTACTCGGAGCTCCGGCACGGCAAGCGAGCCCCAGGTGGGCAGAGGAAACGTTTCAAGGACACCCTCAAAGCCTCCTTGAAAAAGTGTAACATCACCACCGACACCTGGGAATCCCTGGCCCAAGACCGCACAAAGTGGAGGAGAAGCATCCGGGAACACCTCGAGTCTCTTCGCCGAGAGCAATCGGAAGCCAAGCGCAGGCAGCACAAGGAGCGCACGTCAACCCAAGCAGCACCCCACCCACCCACCCCTTCAACCACCGTCTGCCCCACCTGTGACCGAGACTGTAGGCCCCGCATTGGACTCATTTAGTGTGGAAGCAAGTCATCCTCGGTTCCGAGGGACTGCCTAAGTGGTACTCTCCATCTTTTTCACTTTTTTCTCAAATAACGAACTGTTTTTGTATTGTTGCCACTTCAGTTAATATTCCGGTAGACCAGTGTTCCTGAGGAATCTCTGGCCGGTTATACTATCTGGAGGAACGTGGGAACAGGAGTAGGCCATTCAGCCCCTCAAGCCTGTTCTGTCATTCAGACCATGGCTGATCTGTAATTCAACCCCATTTACCTGCCTTTGCCCCATATCCCTTGATATCCTTGCCTAACAAAAATCTATCAATCTCAGTTTTGGAAATTTCAATTGACCCCCAGCCTTTTGGGGGAGAGAATCCCAGATTTCCACTATCCTTTTTGTGGAAAAAGTGTTTCCTGATTTCACTCCTGAACGGCCTGGCTCTAATTTGAAGTTTATTCCCCCTTGTTCTGGATTCCCCTACCTGAGGAAATAGTTACTCTGTATCTATCCTATCAAAACCTTTTATCATTTTAAACAGAATTTTGCCCCGGTTTTGCACGGATCTATGATTCAGTAATGGGTGGTTTGGGTGGTGGTGGGGGGAGGTAAGTGAGTCAGATTTGATGGTATAAACTAGGGGAGCCAGTTTATAAAATCTTGCCCTGAATCAGCTCAACAAAGTTTTGGCCGGCAGATTGCTAAGGTTGTGGACTAGAGGTTATTGAGATCGGACTAAAGAAGACCTGATCATCTGCTGTACACTATGGGCAGGTATGTGAGGGGGTGTCAGCCATGGCTCGGATAGCACCCTCGTCTCTGAGGCAGAGGTTGCAGGTTCAAGTCCCACTCCAGAGACTGGAGCACAAAAATCCCAGGCTGATACTATACCACAGCACTAAGGGAGTGCTGCACTGTCGGAGGTGCTGTCTTTAAGATGAGATGTTAAACCAAGGCCTGCCCTCTCGGGTGGACGTAAAAGATCCCACAGCACTATTTTGAAGAAGAGCAGGGGAGTTCTCCCGGGCTAATATTTATCCCTCAACCAACATTATTATATAGATTTGGTCATTATTTGCTGTGTGCAAATTGGCTGCCGCGTTTCCTGTGTTGCAACAGTGACTACACTTCAAAAGTAATTGACTCTAAAACACTTTGGGACGCCCTGGTGATGAAAGGAGCTATATAAATGCAAGTTCTTTCTTTCTTCCTGCTACTTTTAGCACTCCCCTGTATTGCTTGTGGCCCGCAATTGTCGTTGGGAGCCACTCCCCTCCTCCCCCAGAGTATAATTCCTTTTAAATAAAACTACGCTGTGTGTATGCCTGCTGACACCCTTGACCAAGGCCAACCATTCAGCTGTTCACACCTCCCATCGCAGTTGGTCAGTGAAGAACAGCAGATGCCTGCATTGTCCCTTGGGGTTACTGTCTATAAGCAAGGCAAGGGTTACATGAGAGAGGGAGAAAATACGTTAAGAGCCAAATATTTAAACCAACGAGTGACTCTCTGTTCTTTCATCTTTCACAGCTTTGATGAGAACCAGAAGCAGCTGGTTATCAGTGATTTGGGAATCCTGTTCCCCAAAAACGAAATGAGTCTGTGGTGGCGGAAGGTAAACTCGTTTAATCTTTTCCTAAAGGTGATGGCCAGATTTATAATTCAACAACAATTTGCATTTATATAGCACCTTTAACTTGGTAGAATTCCCCAAGGCACTTCACGAGCGTTATCAGACAATAAAATTGACACCGAGCCACCTAAGATGATATTAGGACAGGTGACCAAAGGCTTGGTTGAAGAGCGTCTTAAAGGAGGAGAGCGAGGCGGAGAGGTTTCGGGAGGGAATTTCAGAGCTTGGGGCCTAGACAGCTGAAGGCACAGCCACCAATGGTGGGGCGAAGGGCGTGAGGGATGCACAAGAGTCCCCGTTCCTTGTTCTTCTTTGCAGTGGATATGAAGGTGAATCTGGTAGTAAAACAAATAAAAATGGCCTTGTGCAGAGTGATTCTATTCAGACAGTGCTCCCTGATAGTGCACAGGTTGTAGTGGCACTGCCTCATGTGGACCTGTCCCATATAGGCAAGGAAGGTCTCGGATTTGATTTCCTGGTATCCACTGTGTTAGCTTATCTCTACTTGCCTGCAGTAGGGGCACTAAGTTTGGCCTTTATGCCCCCATGGCTTTTGGTAGGTTGGGGGGGGTGGGGGTAGAAATCAAATAGAAACCAAAGAAAATTAACAAGTGCAGGTGTTAATATGAAGTAATGTACGAGGTAGCTAACAGGCTCACCAATGGCCAATGTTTGCCTATCAGGAATGGAGTGGGAAAAATTGAAAGCGTACTTTTGAAGTTGAGTCTAAGGTCAGCTGTGGACCAGCTCGGTGTAGCAGCTAGCTCCAGCGGATCTGATCTAAAGCAGCAGTCAGCATGTGAGTCAGCTGTGGGCTGTGCATCTCAATCAGCTGTCGAGCAAGATCAGAGGGTCATACGAGCAGATTCCACCATTTGAAGTAAAATAAGACAATAGAATGGGGGAAAGAAACAGTGGGGGTGAAACTGGGCGGGGATGGAGATGCAAAACAGGCGGAATCATCCGTGATGCGCCCTGCACGATGTTCAGTTCTGTTGAAGTCAATGGGTCTGACAATCGGGTGGGCCTTGTAACTGCTGGCCAATGTGATGCCGCTTGTTTCGTATCTCCGTACATGTCCACTTTCACCCTCTCCCAGTGTGCTTTTAACAAGAACAGTTTTATAAATATATATTTTATAGGAGAAATGGAAGCATTCAGGCCGGGCACGACAGAACCTGAGCCAGCGGGAGTAAAAGCCGCTTTCATATTGTGCCGGGATCCTTTCAGCCATGGCAAACCTGCCAAGTTTGGCATTGCTGCCGGCAACACCAACTCATCGGGAGCCAACGACACTGGCACATAGCAATGTACCTATGGCGAGAGAGGGAGGATTGTAAAGTGCAGCAGTTAATGGGAAAGGGTGAAGTGTATCGTGACAGAACACGTAGGTGGTGTTTTTAGAATAGGAAGTGAAGATCAGGGAGGAAAAGAATTTTTTTAATGTGGAGGTGGCAGATTTTGTGATGTGACCTTCTATCAGAGGGAGAAATGACCCGAGAACAAATGAATAATTATAGTGCTGTACTTCCTGACACACAATTCTGGACAAACAAGAACTTTCTCCAGCGCAACACCAGCGAGACAGAAGCCATCTCTTTGGCTCCCACCAGAATCTTCACACCTTGGGTACTGACTGCATCACCCTCCCCATTTGTTTGCTCAACTGCACCTGCAAGTACGCAACCTCTGTCCTGTCCAACTTAGTGACTGGCTACTTGCAACATCACCTGCCTATG
The DNA here is from genome assembly GCF_052327205.1 of Somniosus microcephalus. Lineage (NCBI taxonomy): Eukaryota > Metazoa > Chordata > Chondrichthyes > Squaliformes > Somniosidae > Somniosus > Somniosus microcephalus. Next base: position 104,456,159 of record NC_140999.1, read on the forward strand.
CAACTATACCTCTTTCCCCCCCCACCCCGTTTCCACTGAGACCCTCAATCATGCCTTTGCCACCTCCCTGGTTTAACTTTTCTCCAATGTTTTCCTGCTTGACTTCTCTTCCTCAGTTCCACCTTGCACAAACTCCAACTCATCCAGAACTCACTGGAATGATCTGGGTACTAAGACCCACGCACTGACCTTCTGTAACTTCATGTCGCCCAGTGCGTTGTCTTCGAAATCCTTATCTGCAAATCGCTTCATGGTCTTGCTCCACTCTACCTCTGCCGTCTTGTAGCCCTCTGTTCCAGTACATCCGCATCGTCTGTTCTGCAAGTCTCCCACTTCCCCCTAACTGGCTATCCCTCCCCTTCTTTGAAAACCTCCCTAAAGCTTTCCTTTAGCCTGTGTTTGACCCTTCCGCTAACTGACCCCTTATTTCCGCTCGATGCCCGCTGGTCCTATGAAGCACCTTGGGATGTCCCATTTGAAAGTTGGTTCCATAAATAAGTTTAATTAAATGAATAGAGAAAGTGGAAGTGCTACAAGAAAGTAAATGTGGGCCTTTTATGTAAGGAAAATGATAGCCATTGTTTCCTTATTCTGACTTTGAATTAAAATTAGTAATAGGGTGACTGTGGTAATCACTCAAGGAATCGATATATAACTCAACCATCCTTCAGATTTTACCATTTGAACTGAGTCCAGTTCATGTATCTGAAGTATTTCCCAATCAGCAAGTGTCCTCCTCTCCTGAAGGTGCTGACTCTTGGTCGCATCACTTCAGTATCTAACCCAAGTGGGTGCTCAAGTGTGAGCCAAGATAGTGAGTATTCAGCCACACAATAAGTCATGTCGGAGCCTGATTTTATGATCCATCAATTTCTGTAGAAGTGCATTTTCTACCAGGATTACTGCATGCTGAAACCTGGTTGATTACTCTTTCTTCCTTTCAGGGCTACTCCAGTCCATTGCTGGTATTCCCAGTCTCTGCAGGGCTGCTCCAGTCCATTGCCGGTATTCCCAGTCTATACAGGGCTGCTCCAGTCCATTACAGGTATTCCCAGTCTCTGCAGGGCTGCTCCAGTCCATTACAGGTATTCCCAGTCTCTGCAGGGCTGCTCTAGTTCATTACAGGTATTCCCAGTCTCTGCAGGGCTGCTCCAGTCCATTACAGGTATTCCCAGTCTCTGCAGGGCTGCTCCAGTCCATTGCCGGTATTCCCAGTCTCTGCAGGGCTGCTCCAGTCCATTGCCGGTATTCCCAGTCTCTGCAGGGCTGCTCCAGTCCATTGCCGGTATTCCCAGTCTCTGCAGGGTTGCTCCAGTCCATTACAGGTATTCCCAGTCTCTGCAGGGCTGCTCCAGTCCATTACAGGTATTCCCAGTCTCTGCAGGGCTGCTCCAGTCCATTACAGGTATTCCCAGTCTCTGCAGGGCTGCTCCAGTCCATTGCCGGTATTCCCAGTCTCTGCAGGGCTGCTCCAGTCCATTGCCGGTATTCCCAGTCTCTGCAGGGCTGCTCCAGTCCATTGCCGGTATTCCCAGTCTCTGCAGGGCTGCTCCAGTCCATTACAGGTATTCCCAGTCTCTGCAGGGCTGCTCCAGTCCATTACAGGTATTCCCAGTCTCTGCAGGGCTGCTCCAGTCCATTACGGGTATTCCCAGTCTGTGCGGGACTGCACCAGTTCATTTCAGGTATTCCCAGTCTGTACAGGGCTGCTGCAAATAGTTTCATTTCACTTTCTGCATCCTCCATGTCCTCAGGAATTTTTGATCTAGCTCTGTCTAACTCCTGTCGGATCCATCTTCAGTTAAAGGCTCCGGTCCATCAGATTATTTAGTGTTTTACTTTTGATTCTGCTCAAAATGGAGAGAAATGTTGCATTAAATTCTTTAGGAATACAATGGAAATTAGTTTGGGATACTGAACTACCGTGGGATTGATTCCGTCCAGTACCTGGTAGGTGTGCCCATTTAAAAATAGTGAGGGTGAGTCCATTTCTCCAAGTTGGTGGAAGTTGGGAATGATCTGACCCATGCCACACACTGGGACCCAGCGAACTTTCTGTGTGTCCCCTTGTGCGATGTAGTTAATGGAGCTTTTCCTGCAGACCGACCTTTTCTCAGCGGTGATTGTTTTCTCTGTTGTCTCGGTGTGTTCACCTCTGGTGTATTTTTTCTAGAAACTGCAAGATATATATCAGGGCCACAGAAACATCCGTCTTGACCCCCCGTGCACCAACACCACTGCCTGCTGCAGTTACCTGAATGACCCAAGAGTGCGCAAGGCTCTGCACATTCCAAACTTTGTGCAGAAATGGGAGATGTGCAGGTAAAATCCAGTCTCTTACATTTATCGCGTAGAATTGCGTCATAATTCAGAGTGTGAATGTTGAATTCCTCGTGCTAGCCCATTCCTGCTGTGATTTGACAAAGGAGGTGTGAGCTTGTTTGGAACCCAGCCCTCTTACACCCCCAATCAGTTGTGTCCCTGAGATAGTGAGGATCAATTCAGTTCATTGTTAGATCCGTGATTCTTTAAATAGGATGTTTCCCCAAGAACTACACGGAGGCTGTAACTTAACAATCAACAGGTGTTTACTAGAGTAGAGCAGTCTCACGACTGAAGTACAGAAGCCTGCTCCGGCTTTATATACAGGTGTGGTCACTGCCGGTACTACAGTATACAGGAGCTGTAAAACAGTTCTCTCTTAAAGGTACATACACAACAATTCCTCCCCTTTTAGATTAACAGTACCATAACATTCATTTAACAATTAACATTTTTAACATGCAACATTAACTGAAAATAGTCCATTTATAAATTCAGTCTTGGGGCGGCTTCCTGATCCTTTCTGGATAGCGCCTTCCCTGAGGTTCTTGTTCTTGGTGCGGAGGCGATTCTGGCCCCCTTTCGTCGGTTAGTTCATCAGCGTTTCCGTGCTGTTTCGTGCCTTTATATTCTATTTCATATTGGTTCGCCCCTAGAAAAAGGGACCATCTTTGTAACCGTTGTGCAGTCATCACCAGACGCCCTTCTTTGGATTAAAGATGGAGACAAGTGGTTGGTGGTCAGTCAGCAAGGTGAACTTCTGCCCATGCAGATAGTGGTTGAATTTTTTTACTCCCCATACTAGGCTGAGGGCCTCCCTGTCGATCTGGGCGTAGTTGCGCTCGGCTGAGGTTAGTGACCGAGACGCAAAGGCTACTGGCCTCTCCAACCCGCCTGGGAATTTGTGCGACAGCACCGCTCCAATACCATAAGGTGATGCATCACATGCCAAACGAATTGGTAGTGCTGGGTTGAAATGGGCCAGCACCTCTTTTGATGTGATCAATGCTTTGCACTTCTGGAAAGCTCGTTTACATTCGTCATTCCACTTCCATGGTACCCCCGTTTGCAGTAGGGTATTCAGTGGGTGTAGTACTGTAGACAAATTTGGTAAGAACTTATGGTAGTTGTTAGATCAGGTAATTAATTTCAGTGGACCACACTGATCTGAGGTCAACACACTAAAATTAAAGTTTGCGAGTCCGGTGGTAAGTTTTAAATAGTCGATTTATTGCATCACTTGATTTACACTGTTTGACTTCCTTTATCCGACTAACATCATATTCAAAATGGCTGGTTTTTATACAGCAGCAGATGTACCCGCCCCCTTTATTACTGTTGGCTCAGCAGCATACATGCAGAGCTATGGTTGGTTCAACTACATCACACTGATTGGATCTCTGGTACATCAATCATTCCTTTCTTCTCTGTTTAAGCTAAATCAGCACTTTCAGTATTAAGCTTAGATCAGCACTTTCATTGTTCTCAGTTTTTAAGCGAAATCAGCACTTTCATTGTTCTCAGTTTTTAAGCTAAATCATATTAAAATCTATGTTATTAAAATATTATATTCCCTAACAGTAGTAGTTTACCAGCCCGAGGAACGACCTCAGTTGTGACACATTTTCCGGTGCTGGAGCCTTGACTACTGCCTCAATCTTTTCAGGAGACTTATGTAACCCTTCTTCATCAATAATGTGGCCACAATACGAGATCTGCTTCTGGAAAAACTCGCACTTGTGGCGATTAGCTCGTAGCCCATATTCCTTTAATCTGGTGAGCACCTTCTCCAGGTTGGCGAGGTGATCACTGTCATTTTCGCCCGTGACCAGGATGTCGTCCAAATAACACTGGGTCCCTGGAATCCCTTGCAGGACTTAATCCATTGCCCTTTGCCAAATAGCCGGAGCCGATGCTACCCTGAACACCAGTCGGTTGTATTGATAGAGACCTTTATGAGTTGATCATGAGGTATTGTTTCGAGGCTTTTTCTACCTCCATTTGCAAGTACGCCTGGGCCAGATCAATTTTGGTGAAGCGTTTACCTCCAGATAGCGAGGCGAAAATATCCTCAATCCGTGGAAGCGGATATTGTACCGTGTGAAGGACTGGGTTCACTGCCACCTTAAAATCCCCACAGATGTGGACCTTCTTTGGTTCCCCAGGCGTATTACTCAACGACCTCTTCAATACAGGGACGATGGGTGTAGCCCACTCGCTCCAGTCTACTTTGGACAGTACTCCTGAACGTTCCAACCCTTCCAGCTCTGCTTCAACGGCTGGTCGGATCGCATAAGGCACTGGTCTGGCCTTAAAAAAAAACTTTGGACTTGCATTTTCCTCTATTTTAATCGTTGCTGTTATGCCTTTTAGTGTTCCGAGTCCCTCCTGGAACACTTCTTGTGCGTCAGTTAGCATTTTTGACAGTCGTCCAGGTGTGGCGTCGTCATCCTTTTTGGCCTCAACCTTCAGTGCCTGTATGGAATGCCAATCTAATTGTATCTTCCGGATCCATTCACGTCCTAGTAGTGGTAGTCCTCCATCTGGCAATACATATAGGTCCATTTTAGGTATTTCCTGGCCTTTGTATATCACTGTCACCCTTATTTTTCCTTTGGCGTAGACTTTTTGCCCCGTGTATGTCTTCAAGACAATCTCTGTAGCTTTCAAGGGTATATGTGGAAATAGCCGCTTGTAGTCCCTTTGGTTTATGACCGTTAGGGCTGATCCAGTGTCCAATTCCATTTTCACTTGGACTCCGTCTATCTTGAGTGTGACCCAGATAGTCTGGTGATCCTCCATTTTGGTTACCTTATGTAGTTTCAGACAACCCAGCTCCTTGCTTCTGGAGTCTGTATCATTTCCCTGTTCATCTGAACTACTCTCCGTCACCTTATGTACCTTTTTGTACTTCTCCTGTGGAGATTTCTTGCTGTTGGTTTTCTTCCCTGACCTGCAGACTCTTGCTATGTGTCCTGTTTTTCCACACTGTCTGCACACTTGGTCCTTGAACCAACAATCCTTCTGATCGTGTGTTGTTCTGCCGCAGCGATAACACTTCCCTGCTCCATATGACATTTCATTGGTGCCGTATTCTTGCGGTCTCCGTTGTATCTCTGCAGCGCCCCATGCAGCTGCTTCGTGTGATACTGCCATGCTGAAAGCCTTGTCCAGCGTAAGATCCTTTTCTGATAAAAGCCGTTTCTGGGTTCCTTCACTTTGAAGTCCACACACAAACTTGTCCCTTAATGTATCTGATAGTCCCGCTCCAAACTGGCAGTGTTTCGATAACTTGCGCAGTTCCGTTAAGGACTCGGCATTACTTTCGTCTTTATGCTGGTTCCTTTTGTGGAACTTAAATCTTTCTGCTATCAGCAGCGGTGTGGGGCTTAAATGGTCCTGCAGGATTTCTACTATACTTTCGAAATTCTTCTCCACGGGCTTTTCTGGGGTTATCAGGTTTCGCAGTGAGCCATAAGTTTTTGCACCCATGGAATTTAACAAAACCAGTGCTTTCCTAGCATCTGGCACTTCATTCGCCCTGCAGTACACCTCAATGCATTCCACATATGTCGCCCAATCTTCGACTTCATTGTCGAACGCCGTGATACTGCCATTCTTCGCCATCCCTGGGTGTAATTTAACTGTCTAAATGGCGTCTCCCGCGCTCTCCCTTCTTCTCCGCTGGAACAAAATGGCGTCTTCCGCGCTTTCCTTCCTTCCCGCGCTCGCCCTACTTCTCCGCTGCGGCTTCAAAAAAAAATGCCGTCTCCCGCGCTCTCCCTTCTTCTCCGCGGCTCAATGGCGTCTCCCGCGCTCTCCCTTCTCCCCGCGGACGCGGTTCAGCCCTTGAGCCCTGGCTGTGCTCTGCGCGTTCTCCTGTGCGCCTTTCCCGTTGCCGTCGCTCGATCCTGAACCCGGCTGCTGCTTTACCCTCTCTCTCTCTCCTTGTTTTTCCTCGACGCCGCTCGGTTCTTTAACCCCCGGCCGTGCCCTGTGCTCTTCACCCTCTCTCTTACCCCATCGACACTGTTCGACTTTTCTACGCCGTCGGTCGGCTCCCGCCGCCACTGTCCAGGAAGGGTGTGCGCTGCACCTGTTGCCAGTCTGTTGCTGGATCGTCGTGGCTCTCAACAGCCACTTCTGCGATGTTCACTTGCTGCCGGATGACTGGGTGGTTGCTCGTGGTTGACGCCCGTGCTTCTGGCCTCAACTTTCTTCCACCGTCCTCCCGGAGCGACTCCTTGACGGGAAATGCAGAGTTGCAGGCAGATTCGAATCAACCTCGTCACCACTGTTAGATCCGTGATTCTTTAAATAGGATGTTTCCCCAAGAACCACACGGAGGCTGTAACTTAACAATCACCAGGTGTTTACTAGAGTAGAGTAGTCTCACGACTGAAGTACAGAAGCCTGCTCCGGCTTTATATACAGGTGTGGTCACTGCCGGTACTACAGTATACAGGAGCTGTAAAACAGTTCTCTCTTAAAGGTACATACACAACATTAATGAATTACCCTAAAGTGCGAGTCATGTCAAAAGTATTAGCCATTCTAAAGTCTAGTTGTGAATGGAGTCTTTGTAGACGGTGCACTTGCCAAGTGGCACTGTGATTTGTGTGTATGGTATAAATGGTGTGCTCATATTCACACTATGGGTGGAACATGGGCGTGTATATGGATAGTGTGCTCACAGCCACACTGGATGAGACATTCTGATATGATCATCTTTTTGTAATGCTTCTATCCTCTTGTAAGAATGGGGAATACTTAACACTATACTGCGCCTTCTAGTTTCACCAATCTTCATAAAGTGTCACTCCTGCCTCCCAACACTGGATCTACTTGCACATCCTGTTATTCTGTTTGACTTGACAATTGTTGCTCCATGATACAAGTATTAGGTAATGCACACAAATCTTTTTCACCGTTACGTCTAGTCCACTGCTGTATCTGGCTTTGTGTGGTCACCGCTACTTTTTTTAGCATTGGCCTTTTCCCACAAAACAAAGCATCATTGACAGCCTTACTTTACAGAACACACACTGGGGACACAAATCAAAAATGTTGAGGGCCAAGGTCAGCTTTCTGGGGGGCTCCGCTAATCCTAATGTATCCATCGTTAGCAGGAACAGCAGTTAACTAGCTGTTTATCCAAATTTACAGCTGCTGTCTTGGATCCTGTAAGCTTTCACCTTGGTCACCAGTCACTTCTGAGGGATCTTATCAAATGCTTTTTAAAATAGTGAGATGTGTAGCATGCCCTGTCCTCCATTCATCCAATAATTCTTCTGAGAATTTGCTCAGTGTGCTGTACCCCTCACCCCCTCGGGCAGGTGTACCCCTCACCCCCTCGGGCAGGTGTACCCCTCACCCCCTCGGGCAGGTGTACCCCTCACCCCCTCGGGCAGGTGTACCCCTCACCCCCTCGGGCAGGTGTACCCCTCACCCCCTCGGGCAGGTGTACCCCTCACCCCCTCGGGCAGGTGTACCCCTCACCCCCTCGGGCAGGTGTACCCCTCACCCCCTCGGGCAGGTGTACCCCTCACCCCCTCGGGCAGGTGTACCCCTCACCCCCTCGGGCAGGTGTACCCCTCACCCCCTCGGGCAGGTGTACCCCTCACCCCCTCGGGCAGGTGTACCCCTCACCCCCTCGGGCAGCTGTACCCCTCACCCCCTCGGGCAGCTGTACCCCTCACCCCCTCGGGCAGCTGTACCCCTCACCCCCTCGGGCAGCTGTACCCCTCACCCCCTCGGGCAGCTGTACCCCTCACCCCCTCGGGCAGGTGTACCCCTCACCCCCTCGGGCAGGTGTACCCCTCACCCCCTCGGGCAGGTGTACCCCTCACCCCCTCGGGCAGCTGTACCCCTCACCCCCTCGGGCAGGTGTACCCCTCACCCCCTCGGGCAGGTGTGCCCCTCACCCTCTCGGGCAGGTGTGCCCCTCACCCCCTCGGGCAGGTGTGCCCCTCACCCCCTCGGGCAGCTGTGCCCCTCACCCCCTCGGGCAGGTGTGCCCCTCCCCCCCTCGGGCAGGTGTACCCCTCACCCCCTCGGGCAGGTGTCCCCCCCCTCACCCCCTCGGGCAGGTGTCCCCCCCCTCACCCCCTCGGGCAGCTGTGCCCCTCACCCCCTCGGGCAGGTGTACCCCTCACCCCCTCGGGCAGGTGTCCCCCCCCTCACCCCCTCGGGCAGGTGTCCCCCCCCCTCACCCCCTCGGGCAGGTGTCCCCCCCCCCTCACCCCCTCGGGCAGGTGTCCCCCCCCCCTCACCCCCTCGGGCAGGTGTCCCCCCCCCTCACCCCCTCGGGCAGGTGTCCCCCCCCCTCACCCCCTCGGGCAGGTGTCCCCCCCCCTCACCCCCTCGGGCAGGTGTCCCCCCCCTCACCCCCTCGGGCAGGTGTCCCCCCCCTCACCCCCTCGGGCAGGTGTCCCCCCCCTCACCCCCTCGGGCAGGTGTCCCCCCCCCTCACCCCCTCGGGCAGGTGTCCCCCCCCCTCACCCCCTCGGGCAGGTGTCCCCCCCCCTCACCCCCTCGGGCAGGTGTCCCCCCCCCTCACCCCCTCGGGCAGGTGTCCCCCCCCTCACCCCCTCGGGCAGGTGTCCCCCCCTCACCCCCTCGGGCAGGTGTACCCCTCACCCCCTCGGGCAGGTGTCCCCCCCGTCACCCCCTCGGGCAGGTGTCCCCCCCGTCACCCCCTCGGGCAGGTGTCCCCCCCCTCACCCCCTCGGGCAGGTGTCCCCCCCGTCACCCCCTCGGGCAGGTGTCCCCCCCCGTCACCCCCTCGGGCAGGTGTCCCCTCCCGTCACCCCCTCGGGCAGGTGTCCCCCCCCCTCACCCCCTCGGGCAGGTGTCCCCCCCCCCCTCACCCCCTCGGGCAGGTGTCCCCCCCTCACCCTTTTCCCCACTGTTGGAGCTGATATCAAAGTGATGTCATCTAACTCGCCCAACGCTGCTTATTCCAGGTGAATTCAGCTTTTTACCTCCAACACCCGCCCCCCCCCCCACCACCCTGACTTGTCGTCTGAAGATCATTGATGCCAATCATGCTGAATTCAACCATGCAGCTATCTGGAGGAGGATGTGTGGTGCTGATGGTCCAACGCTTGTCTTACCCTCCTGATACATGAACGGACATTCAATGGTATTGGCCAAGTCTGGTAGGAAAGCAGAACTAACCTTCGCTGAACTGACCTTAACTGGGGCCTGCAGACTCTAGGAGTATCCGGAGGGTCGTGACATCATTGGATCTCTGTCCATCTGTAGCTCGTGGTACCACGTATGACCAGCACAGTGCCTTGAGAATTCTCTTTTCTTTCTCTAGTGATTGACTGGCACATTAGGGTAATTGCAGTGTTGCACCGATACATTCAGTTTCCCGACGTGTGGGTTAGGTTAAAATTGCCCCCATTATTTCTGTTGCTGTACACTAATTAAAAATGTTTTCAGCAAGAGTTTTCCTTGGAATGGCTGATGCCTACTTTCTGGAGTTGAAATGGGAAGGAGGGTTTCCCAGGGAGTCTATATTTGCAGGAGGGTCCCAGGGAATATGGCAGTATTTGCAAGGGGGTCCTTCTTGGAAAAGTTCGATGACCACTGCCTTACTTTGTGTTTTTTTTTGTTCCTGTGTAGTGCCATAGTGAATCTGTTTTATCGGTCCCTCTACAGTGATATGAAGGATCAATACCTGAAACTACTGGCCGCCAGGGTAATTGAAACATTGCTATTTCCACTGCACTGTTTTCTTCCAAGTCGGTGACTAACTTCTCGAGATTGTGCGCGCTTTAATCCTGTAGCACAGATTGGGGTTGCAGGGAGGTGAAGCTTGATTCTACTGGTTGTTGTCCTGTGCCATGAACTATTCATAGCCCAGTGGCTGGCTGGGTGAGCTCCTTCTGATCGGTTTGATCGGGGCCCCAGAACAGTGGCCCGCTCTCCCTCCCTGACCACTGATTGGCAGCTCCTTATGGTCAAGATTGGAAATTTGGTGCACATTGGAATTCCCCATGGCCTGGAATTTTGATGCTCCAATCGGCTGGGCCAACTTTCCCGTGATGTTGAATCCTTTTTCTAAGAAAACACACTAAATTGTTAGCATTTTCTGCTGACGTCACTCACTCATACCAGAATGCAGTTCCATGGGCACCGGAAGCCCCCTGGTATCCAGCCCGAGTGGCCATTCTTCGGGTGAGCCGAGACATAAGAACATAAGAAATAGGAGCAGGAGTAGGCCATTCAGCCCCTCGAGCCTGCTCCGCCAGTCAATGAGATCATGGCTGATCTTCTGCCTCAACTCCATTCACCGGCCCTATCACCATATCCCTTGATGCCCTTACTAGTCAGAAATCTATCGACTTCTGTTTTGAATATACCCAATGACTGAGCCTCCACAGCTCTCTGGGGTAGAGAATTCCAAAGATTCACCACCCTCTGTCCTGAATGGCCTACCCTTTATCCTGAGGCTGTGGCCCCTGGTTCTAGACTCCCCAGCCGAGGGAAACATTCTCCCAGCATCCACCCTATCAAGCCCTGTAATAATTTTGTATGCTTCAATGAGATCCCCTCTCATTCTTCTGAATTCAAGAGAATACAGGCCTAGTTTACTCAATCTCTTCTCATACAACAGTCCCGCCATCCCAGGAATCAATCTCGTGAACCTTCGTTGCACTCCCTCTATGGCAAGTATATCCTTCCTTAGGTAAGGAGACCAAAATTGTACACAGTACTCCAGATATGGTCTCACCAAGGCCCTATATAATTGGAGTAAGACTTCTTTACTCCTGTACTCAAATCCTCTTGTAATGAAGGCCAGCATACCATTTGCCTTCCTAATGGCTTGTTGCACCTGCACATTCACTTTCAGTGAGTCATGTACAAGGACACCCAGGTCCCTTTGAGCGCCTTTCACCTCAGGATGTCCAAAGCGTTTTACAGCCAGTGAAGTACTTTTTGAAGTGTAGTCACTGTCGTAATGTAGGAAACGTGGCAGCCAATTTGCGCACAGCAAGCTCCCACAAACAGCAATGTGATAATGACCAGTTAATCTGTTTTTTAATGTTGGTTGAGGGATAAATATTGGTCAGGACACCGGGGAGATCTCCTGCGTCCCCCTGAGATAGCAGACAGGGCCTCGGTTTAACGTCTCATCTGAAAGACGGCAGCTCCGACAGTGCAGCACTCCCTCAGCACTGCACTGGAGTGTCAGCCTAGATTATGTGCTCAAATCTCTGGAATCTACGGTGACTATTGCCTGCTGGCTGTCGACCTAGAATGCAGATACTTTCCAATCTCTCTGAATTGAATTTTAATCTGAGTGGGTTTTTTTCCTGTGTCAATTTGGCTGTGTTTCTGACGACAGCAATACCAGATCCTGGTGTATAATGGAGATGTGGACATGGCCTGTAACTTCATGGGAGATGAGTGGTTTGTGGAGTCTCTTCACCAGAAGGTGAGCTTTTTTTTGCTATAGTTCAGATGTGACTTGTTTGCTGTGATCGGGTGAGTGGCTTCGATCTGTGTGCAAGTAGCACACTGCTAGTCATGTACCTCTGCATCTGGTTGAGAATAACACTTTTCACAGAGCCGTTTATACAAAGGGTCTGGGGAAATGCAGTACGTTGTACATGACTCAAATGCAGGCGATGCACAGTTATTTTGTGTATGTGTGGAATTTTTCATGTACATGATGTAATAGACATGACCAATGCAAACCATCGGTAGTTCAACCCGTTTAACTGCTGTGTGCTTGCTCGCCCCCATGGTGGAGTAAGACCAGTAACTGTGGTGACTTCCTCACCATGACTGGCTCCTCAATTATGGGATGTTGAGGAAGCGCAGATTCACTGCTGTTTCCTCTCTTTGTTCTCCAGCAAGAGAATATCAAGAGACTGGGTTATCCCAGGTTCCATACAGCAAGTGACGAAGCTCTGGTACACTAGACCTACTGCCCTTATAGTTTCATTTCTCTTCCTGTGCCTGGCCTCCATTTGGAATGATTGAAGTCAGGACATCTTACACCATTCAACAGCACCTCCCAAACCTGCGACCTCTACCACCACAAGGGCAGCAGGCTCATGGGAACACCATCACCTCCAAGTTTCCCTCCAAATCATACACCATCCTGACTTGGAAGTATATTGGCCGTTCCTTCATCATCGCTGGGTCAAAATCCTGGAACACACTCCCTAACAGCATTGTGGGAGTACCTTCACCACACGGACTGCAGCGATTCAAGAAGGCGGCTCACCTACCATCACCTTCTCGAGGGCAATTAGCGATGGGCAATAAATGCTGGCCTTGCCAGCGACGCCCACATCCCATAAATGAATTTTTAAAAATACCGACCATAAACAGTGTCGGCAGTGCAGGGAGAATTTTTGTCTATTGCACAGTTGCGCAACGGGATGAAACCACTCAGCAGCTGAGCAAAACCAAGATAATCTGCCACGAAAGCCATCTCCTGATCGCACTGCAAGCGCCTCCCCCATTATACACCCTCTTTGGCCATGAGTGCTGCACGATTTAGGAGTACAAAATACCGTCCTTCCACACAGTGTGCGTGCTTCAACTAAACAAGTACTGCTCATCTTTTATTATTAAAGGCAGCAGTGTCAGCCAATCTCTTAATCAAAAGCCACTCTTCAGAATGCTGTGTCACTTTGGGTGATAGAAACAAAGAACTTGCATTTATAGGGCACCTTTTTCGACCTATGGACATCCCAAAGCACTTTACAGCCAATGAAGTACCTTTGAAGTGTAGGCACGGCAAGCTCCCACAAACAGCTGTGTGCAGATTGGCTGCCACATTTCCTTTATAAAAAAAATGACCAGATAATCTGTTTTAGCGATGTTGGTTGAGGGATAAATATTGGCCAGGACACCAGGGATCTTCTCCATCCACCTGAGAGGACAGATGGCGCTTCGCTTTAATGTCTCATCCAAAAGACAGCACATCAGTACTCCACTGGAGTGTCGGCCTAGACTTTTGTGCTCAAGTCTCTGGAGTGAGACTTGGACCCACAACCTTCTGACTCGGAGACAAGAGTGCTACCAACTGAGCCACTGGCTGACACTCTTATGTGCATCTAACAGGTTTGGATATATACTTGAAAAGGAAAATGGGGGAGCTGGCACAGGCACGATGGGCCAAATGGCCTCCTCCTGTGCTGTAAGAGGTCCTGACTTCAATAATTCCAAATGGAGACCAGGCACAGGAAGAGAAAAGAAACAATAGGGGCAGTAGGTCTATTATACCAGGGCTCCGTCACTTGATGTATGAAACCTGGGATAACCTAGTCTCTTGATATTCTCTTGCTAGAGAACAATGAGCGGAAACAGCAGTTAATCTGTGCTTCCTTAACATCCCATAACTGGGGAGCCAGTATACAAAGTCACAAATATACACTGAGCTCCCACAGTTGGGAGGTGGAATGCTGGGCTAGTTTTGAACCCATTGGTTTAAATTTTTGATACAATACAAAAGTAATACTCGGATACCAAATGCTGAAAAGGGATTCACTGATTATATTGCTCTGCTTGTGAGCAAGATCTGTCCAACTCTTGAGTTCATTGCTATCCACCCCTTGGATTTGGTGGCTTTGTATGAAGAGTATATCGAGGCTACTCCATGGGAATACACGGAAGTTTATTCAGGCAGTGCGAAAGTTCTTGCCTTGTAAATCTCACTGCTCTTTTTAAATGGAACAATCTATGGGCCAAAGCGAGTGCTACATGGCTCCACCAAGGCGAAGATGATGAGTTGAGTCAAATAGTGGCCGGTCAGGTGACATCAGCCTTAGGTTTTAAAAGTCTTTCATTTGCAGGAGGGAGGGAGGGAGGGAGCAGTGGGTTTTGAGATCTGTCTAGAATCCGTGCAACACAAACTTTGTTCCAAGACGAGTTTGCAGTCGGCAGAGGTATTTTGGGATCTTCTGCCATTCTTCATGATGTGTTCTCGGACCTGCCTTGAGGAGAGGGGAGTAGCGGAGGGTTGGTGCCGCTGCCCTGTGGGGACGTGTTGTGTTGGAAGCTCAGTCCCATCTGTCTGCGCCTGTTTTGTTCCCCCCCCCTCCCCCCACAGGTACTGGTGAACCGCCGGACCTGGCTATACGACGACGAGAACGGCGATCAGGTGGGCGGGTTTGTCAAGGAGTTCGCCAACCTTGCTTTCCTGACGATAAAGGTATGGCCTCAAGATAAGAGTGTGAATTATAAATAAAAAACAAAATGCTGGAAACACTCAACAGGTCAGGCAGCATCTGTGGAGCGAGGAACACAGTTAACGTTTCAGGTCGATGACCTTTCATCAGAACTGGAAGAAGTTAGAGATGTAACAGTTTATAAGCAAGTAGAGCCAGGGAAAGGGGAGGGAGGAGGAAAAATGAGATGGAAGCTCAAGGAACAGAACCTCATCTTTTGATTAGGCACTTTACAGCCTTCCGGCCTAACCATTGAGTTCAACGATTTCAGATCATAACCTCTGCTCCCATTTTTTCGGATGCCAGCAATTGCTGATGATTCTGATATTCCCACTTACACCTTCTCTAGCCCCATCTTTTGTTTCTTTACTTGTCCTATTACCATCTCCATTCGCCTTGCACCATCATCCCTTTTGTCATTTAATCTCTCTTGCCTTCCACCCTGTGACAGACCTTCCCTTTTGTTCTTTCCTCCCCTCCCCTTTCCCTGCCTCTGTACTTGCTTAAAACTTGTTACATCTCTAATTTTTTCCAATTCTGACAAAAGGTCATCGACCTGAAATGTTGGAGGGGGGGATTTTAACTCGGGTGCGGGATGGTGTCGTGTTATCCAAATTTCGTGTTTCCCACACGAATCTAAATGGATGTGGGAGACTGATGGAATTTTAACTCAATTGGCCAATTGATTTCCAACGTGTGGGAAGCCTTTGCAAATGGGTTTTTCATGACAAAGTCCCCTCTGGTGATGTCATAATTGCTGCTGCATTTAAGGTCCACAGCAAACCTTGCTTCTTCTGCAGACTGCCAAGCTTCTTGACTGTGCAGTGTGAGGGAGCTGCAGCAAATAAGACAAGCGGGAGGGCAAGATCAGCTCCTCGCTTTGACGAGGCGGCACTGCAGGCATTAGTCAATGGGGCTAGGGCCAACAGGGAGGTGCTGTTCCCTTCATCAGGAAGGAAGAGGCCTCCCACTCAGCCCAAGGCAGTGTGGATGCAGGTGGTTGAGGAGGTCAACTCCTTGGGAGTCACCCGCAGAACCTGGATACAGTGCAGGAAAAGATTTCATGACCTTCAGCGCACTGGAAAAGTGAGTATGAATTTCCCATCACCCTCAATCTGATCCCCATTGCCTTTCCTCACCAGCACTCAGCTTTAGCAATTTCTTCCTCCACATCCCACTTGACACTGACATCCATGCACCCTTACCCATTCCCTCTCTCTCTATGCTCACATTCACATAACTATTCCACCATGCAGCCCTCACACTCCCTATCACTCCGATGCTTTGAACACAACTGACAACACACAGGGAGGGCCCTTGGTCTTGCAACCTCACTCCATCTTTGTCTCCTAAGTATCTATGCTATGCAATCTCTACACTCACTCCTTCATTCTCACTCAACCTCCACTTGTTTCCCTCATTGCAGGAAAAGAGAGCTCACAACAAAAGAGTGCGAGCCAGGACAGGAGGAGGGACAGCCTCAACAGCCCACCTGACCCCCTGGGAGGAGGCCGTCCTAGAAATTATGGGCATTGAGGATGATTCGCGCATGGGGGATGGACAGACGGGTGCAACACATCAAGCTGGTGACAGAAAAGTTTCCCATCTCTCTCTTTTACATTGCATGAGTCGCTAATAATGATTGTGAAGCTGTAACAGATGCACTTATGAGCATCTGCAAAAAGCTATGTGCATGTAGCCTTTGCATCACATCTCTGACTCTTTCCTTTACTCCCCCACAGGACCATCACAAGCATCCATCCCCCCTAGCCAGGAAGAAGAGGCTGAGCAGCCAGACTCCTCAGAGGAAGCTGCAACCTCTGAGGGCGCAATGTCACCAGAATTCAGTGCACCCAACACCAGCGCAGACACTCACCTCGGTGGGACCTTCGGGACATAGAGTAGTGTTGTTACCTGGTGTATCACAGCTCACAAGTGAGCATCAGCAGATTGTGAAGACAGGGACAGCAGTGGAGTGTCCTAGTCGGAGGGCGCAGTACTCTGCCAGCTCGGCTCAGCAGCATGTTGACCCTCTGCCTCTGGGTCCATCCACGAGATCAGCAGTGATGGGACTCCAGGAACAGATGCAGGAGTCTCTGGCAGGTTTTGACTCTAGGGTCGCTGCAGGTGTGGAACGAATAGAGGAGTCCATAGCGACCATGACCAAAGCCTTTGTGGAGTCATTGGCAGGCAGTGAAAACTAGTTCTCTAACCAATCAGCAGGGGTGATTCATTTGGCTACAAACAAACAGTATAAAAAGACCGGTGCTAGTGCGAGTAGCAGAGAGTGCCGTGAGAGTTTGGGTAAGTGGGGTGTTAGGTGCTGTTTCTGTTTTGTTTCTGGCCTTGTTTTTCCTGCCAGTCTCAGGATCAGCAGACATCATGGAGGCGGAGCAGAGAGGCGACGCCCAGTCGAGGCAGCCGGGAGCAGCAGCGGGTGTTGAGTCGAGTCGGAGCAGCGAGGCGAGGCAGCCTAAACAGGCTCCACAGGCAACATTCCAAGGGGAGGTCAGAATTCAAAAGTGACATCACAGCCAAGCTGGTAGGTGATTGGCTGGTTGGTGAGTACTTTTCCTTCCCTTTTAAACCTTTATAAGTTGGTAAGTTCAATTAAATAGAGGTGTGATATTCATCATCTAGAATCGGGGCAGAGGGTATTTAAAAATAATAAATTTAATTAATTGCATAGAATGGGAGAGCAGGTGATGTGTTACTGCTGCAATATGTGGGAGCTGGTGGACACCATTGATGTTCACGGTGATCACATTTGCAGTTAGTGCTGGCTGCTCGAGGAACTCCGGCTCCATGTTGATGAGCTGGAGTCCGAGCTTCAAACACTGCGACACATCAGGGAGGGGGAGAGTTACTTGGACTCTGTGTTCCAGGAAGTAGTCACACCAATTAGATTAACTAATTCAGATGTAGTCCGTGGTCAGGGACAGGAGGGTGTGACTATGAGTGAGGCAGGTACGGGGATCCAGGAGGTAGTGTTGGAGGAGCCGCAGCCCTTGCTCTTGTCCAACAGGTTCGAGGCTCTTACTCCCTGTGAGGACGGGAACGGGGACTGCAGGGAGGATGAGCAACCTGGCCACAGCATCGTGGAACGAGGGGCCATTCAAGTGGGGGGAATAAAAAGAAATGTTGTAGTGGTAGGGGATAGTATCATTAGGGGGATAGATAGGGCTCTTTGCAGCCGAGAGCGAGAGTCCCGAAGGCTGTGTTGCCTGCCCGGTGCCAGGGTTAAGGACATCTCCTCTGGGCTGGAGAGAAACTTGGAGTGGGAGGGGGAGGATCCAGTTGTCGTGGTCCATGTTGGTACCAACGACATAGATAGGACAAGGAAGGAGGTTCTGCTGAGGGAGAATGAGCAGCTAAGGGCCAAATTAAAAAGCAGAACCACAAGGGTAATAATCTCTGGATTACTACTTGAGCCACGAGCAAATTTGGCTAGGGTAAATAAAATCAGAGAGTTAAATGCGTGGCTCAAAGACTAGTGTGGGAGAAATGTGTTTTGCTTCTTGGGACACTGGCACCAGTACTGGGACAGGAGAGAGCTGTTCCGTTGGGACGGACTTCACTTGACCAGTGCTGGGACTAGAATCCTGGTGAATCGAATAACTAGGGCTGTAGAGAGGGCTTTAAACTAATTAGTGGGGGGGAGGTTTCAAGAGAGCGAAAAATAAAAATGTCAGCGGAGAAGGCAATAGAGCAAGGTAGCAGTGGGGGAATTAAAAACCGGAGCATGTCAGGAAGGGACAGAATATGTAAAGGGGGTAAAAGCAGAAACAAATTGTCACAAAACATATTTAAAAGTTCTTTATCTGAATGCACGCAGCATTCGTAGCAAAATAGATGAGTTGACGGTACAAATAACTACACATGAGTATGATCTGGTGGCCATTACAGAAACATGGCTGCAAGGTGACCATGACTGGGAACTAAACATCCAGGGGTATTTGACTATTAGGAAGGACAGACAGGAAGGAAAGGGAGGTGGGGTGACTATGTTAATAAAGGATGGAATCACTGCAATAGTGAGAAATGATATTGGGTCAAAGGATCAGGATAGTGAAACAGTTTGGGTGGAGATAAGGAATAATAAGGGAAAAAAGTCACCAGTGGGCGTAGTCTATAGGCCTCCTAACAGTTGCAACTCTATTGGTCAGAGTATAAATCAGGAGATAGTTGGGGTTTGTAATAAGGGAACAGCTATAATCATGGGAGATTTTAACTTTCATATTGACTGGACAAATCAAATTGGGCAGGGCAGCCTTGAGGAAGAGTTCATAGAGTGCATTAGGGATGGGTTCCTTGAGCAGTATGTTACTGAACCAACCAGGGGGCAGGCAATCTTAGATCTGGACCTGTGTAATGAAACAGGATTAATAAAAAACGTCCCAGTAAAGGATCCCCTTGGAATGAGTGACCATAACATGGGTGAATTCCAAATTCAGTTGGAGGGTGAGAGAGTTGGATCTCAAACCAGCGTACTAAGCTTAAATAAAGGAGACTATGAAGGTATGAGAGCAGAGTTGACTAAAGTGGACTGGGAAAATAGATTAAAGTGTAAGATGGTACATGAGCAGTGGTGTACATTCAAGGAGATATTTCACAACTTTCAAGAAAAATATATTCCAGTGAGGAAAAAGGGGCGTAAAAGAAAAGACAGCCATCCGTGGCTAAGTAAAGTAATAAAGGATAGTATCCGACTGAAAGCAAGGGCATATAAAGTAGCCAAATCTAGTGGGAGGATAGAAGATTGGGAAGCATTTAAAAGCCAGCAAAGAATAACTAAAAGATTAATTAAGAAAGGGAAGATAGATTATGAAAGTAAACTAGCAAAAAATATAAAAACAGAGAGCAAGAGTTTCTACAGTTATATAAAAAGAAAAAGGGTGGCTAAAGTGAATGTTGGTCCCTTAGAGGACGAGACCGGGAAATTAGTGGTAGGGAACATGAAGATGGCAAAAACGCTGAACAAATATTTTGTATCAGTCGTTACAGTAGAGGACACTAAAAATATCCCAACACTGGATAAACAGGGGGCTCTGGGGGGGAGGAGCTAAACACGATTAAAATCACTAAGGAGGTGGTACTCGGTAAGATAATAGGACTAAAGGCGGACAAATCCCCTGGACCTGATGGCTTACATCCTAGGGTCTTGAGAGAAATGGCGGTAGGGATTGTGGATGCATTGGTGGTAATTTTCCAAAACTCCCTGGATTCAGGAAAGGTCCCAGCAGATTAGAAAACTGCTAATGTAACGCCCTTATTTAAAAAGGGAGGCAGACAAAAGGCTGGAAACTATAGACCAGTTAGCCTAACATCTGTGGTTGGTAAAATGTTGGAGTCCATTATTAAGGAAGCAGTAACAGGACATTTGGATAAGCATAATTTAATCGGACAGAGTCAGCATGGTTTTACGAAGGGGAAGTCATGTTTGACAAATTTGCTCGAATTCTTTGAGGACATAACAAACAGGGTGGATAAAGGGGAACCAGTGGATGTGGTGTATTTGGACTTCCAAAAGGCATTTGACAAGGTGCCACACAAAAGATTACTGCACAAGATAAAAAATCACGGGATTGGGGGCAATATACTGCCATGGGTGGAAGATTGGCTATCTAACAGAAAACAGAGAGTTGGGATAAATGGTTCATTCTCGGGTTGGCAATCAGTAACTAGTGGTGTTCCGCAGGGGTCAGTGCTGGGACCCCAACTCTTTACAATCTATATTAACGATTTGGAGGAAGGGACCAAGTGCAACGTATCCAAGTTTGCCGATGATACAAAGATGGGAGGGAAAGCAGTGAGTGAGAAGGACATAAAAAACCTGCAAAAGGACATAGACAGGCTAAGTGAGTGGGCAAAAATTTGGCAGATGGAATATAATGTTGGAAAGTGTGCGGTTATGCACTTTGGCAGAAAAAATCAAAGAGCAAGTTATTATCTAAATGGAGAGAAACTGCAAAGTGCTACAGTACAAAGGGATCTGGGGGTCCTGGTGCATGAAACACAGAAGGTTAGTATGCAGGTACAGCAGGTGATCAGGAAGGCCAATGGAATCTTGGCTTTTATTGCAAGGGGGATGGAGTATAAAAGCAGGGAAGTCTTGCTTCAGTTATACAGGGTACTGGTGAGGCCACACCTGGAATACTGCGTACAGTTTTGGTTTCCATATTTAAGAAAAGATATACTTGCTCTCGAGGCAGTTCAGAGAAGTTTCACTCAGTTGATTCCGGAGATGAGGGGGTTGACTTATGAGGAAAGGTTGAGTAGGTTGGGCCTCTACTCATTGGAATTCAGAAGAATGAGAGGCGATCTCATTGAAACATATAAGATTGTGAGGGGGCTTGATCGGGTGGATGCGGGGAGGATGTTTCCACTGATGGGTGAGACTAGAACTAGGGGGCATAATCTTAGAATTAGGGGCTGCCCTCTCAAAACTGAGATGAGGAGAAACTTCTTCATTCAGAGGGTAGTGAATCTATAGAATTTGCTACCTCAGAGAGCTGTGGAAGCTGCGACATTAAATAAATTTAAAACGGAGATACAGTTTCCTAGCTGATAAGGGAATTAGGGGTTACGGGGAGCGGGCAGGGAAGTGGACGTGAGTCTAGGTTCGGATCAGCCATGATCCTATTGAATGGCGGAGCAGTCCCGAGGGGCTGTATGGCCTACTCCTGCTCCTACTTCTTATGTTCATTGGCGCATGAACGCATCACCACGGAAAGGATGGCAACCTCCGTGGAAAGGGTGGCTACCGTAGAGGAGAGGATGGCTACGGTAGTAGAGGGGATGGCTACAGCCATGGAGGAGCTTAGTCACCAGGGTATGGAAAACATGGTCATTGTTCAGAATAGAATGACATCTCTTGAGGAGCGATGGGCATCTATTGAACAGAGAAACCAGACCTTCATGGAAGTCCTTCTGAGTAGGACTGCCATTGCAGAGACAGGTCCCCAAGGCCTCCCTGGTGTGCAGCAAGGTGCTCTCCAGCCACTTGCAGGTGCGGAGGGGGAGCTGACCCATGAGAGGGAGGTTGGTGGCAGACCTCTAGGAAGTGGGGGCTCCTCTCCCAGCGCTCACACTTCAGAGCCCCACCGGAGTCCACACCCAAGTGAGATAGGCATCTCCACCCCTGCACAGCCGCAGGAGCAGCAGACTGTTGACGAGCCCTCACAGGCTCGCAACCCCAGAGGATGCCCGCTAAAGGTGTCAAGACAGGAGCAGCAGTAAAGTAAGCAAGGGGCCTCGACATCTGCTGAAGCCACAGGGGAGGTACCACGTAGGAGCATGCGTAAGAGGAAAATTCTGCACAAATAGTCACAAGGGTAGTCACTTGGGTGCAATTTTGTGTTTACTGCAAAAATGCCATCACTTCGGTAATTGTACATAAAATTTCTGATGACAAATGGTGCAGTTGTATCGTCTGTCATTTCGCTAGTGGGACTTCCACATTGAAGGCTTCGGCATACTTGCAACTGTCGGTATGGTGGTCAGAGTGCTAGGAATCCTCTGGTTCTTGGCCATTGTCAATGCTCTGGTAAGAAGCTGCGAGGCAAAAGTGTTTGTTTGACTAGGCTAAGCAAATCTGGCCAGGATGAGTGCGTCCCTTGCATCCCGGGCAGCAATGTTGTCGCGCGCTGGCGCCTTCTGGCCTGTGCATTTTCAGGTGGGTGACTGGCAGCTTGCCGCTCCTGTTGATGCTCCTGCTGTTGGTGCTGCTGTTGCTCATGGTTCTGCTATTGCTGCCGCGGCTGGTGCTCGAGTCCTCTAATACCCAGATGGGAAGGAAATAAATGGCTCCCATGCTTCTGGTATATGCCTCCGTTGAGGAACCGCTGAGCGAAGGTGGCGAGAGGGTTTTCCCAGGAGGTCACACTGGAGAGGGGTGTGAGGCTCCAACCTTCCACAGGTGTGGTTAAGCCTTCTAAAAGTTGCCCCAGACCTGAGACCACTAAGTCCTGCCACCTGCAAATGATGGCTGATCAAATCTCCTCTTTAATGGTTGACCTGCAGTTGATAGTCCGCAATCCAATAGTGCTCCCGCCAGGTTTCACATTCGTGTTTCCCACCAGGCGTGTTTCATGTGGGAAAAGGGTTAAATTCGCAAGGGCCTTTCAAAATAGGATTATAGAGGCCATTTAGTGGTGGTTAAGGGCCTTAAAGACCAGTCCTGCCTGCTGGATGTGGGACGGAGTTGGGACCATCAGACACGCCTGAGTTAAAGTTGTTCGGAGTCGGGAACCAGGCCGGGGGGGGGGTTCTGCCCGCCAGTTTTTGCGATTTTAACCCCCCGCACGCCTCCAAGCCCGACTCCACGGCTCAATGAAAATCGAGCCCGTTAACTCTGTTTCTCGCTCCACATATGCTGCTTGATCTGCTGAGTATTTCCAGCACTTTCTCTCTTTATTTCAGATTTCCAGTATTTTGCTTTTTTTCTAACGTGAATTATAACCTGTCCGGTATATATACCAGCCCTTAAACAGTGAAGGTGAAGAACTCTTCTGGGTGGCCACTGTGGGTGAAGGCACTCGACCAGTGGTGAGCTCGAGTACACGGACCCAAGTTCCATCCCCAGTCTGTGTCGCATTAGCTAGTCTTAGCCAGGGCAGCAAGTGGGGAGCGACAGATGGCCTCGGGACTGGAGAAAAGAATCAATGAGCCCCAGCAGAAAGGGCGTGGGAAATCCGTAAACTTCAGCATATCCAAAACGCTGCTGCCCTTATCCCATCTCGTGCCAAGTCCCGTTCACCCACCACCCACGTGCGCGCTGATTGACATTGGTCCCCGGTTTGGCATCGCCTCGATTTTAAAAATTCTCATCCTTGTTTTCAAATCCCTCCATGGCCTCGCCCCTCATTATCATTGTAACCTCCTCCGGCCCCACTACCCCCCCCCCCCCCCCCCCCCCCCCCGAGATAGATATCTGCGCTCCTCTAATTCTGGCCCCTGTCCATTCCCATTTCTTTCACACCACCGTTGGCGGCCGTGCCTTCAACCATCTCGGCCCTAAGCTCTGGAATTCCCTCCCTAAACCCCTCCGCCTCTCTACCTCTGCTCCTTTAAGACGCTCCTTAAAACCGACCTCTTTGATCAAGCTTTGGCGCAGTGTCAGTTTTTGTTTGATAACACCTCCAGTAAAGAGCCATGGAATGTTTTACTACGTTAAAGCGCTGTATAAATGCAAGACCCCCCTCTGCTAGCTAAGACCTCGTGTGCAGAATGGTCACTTGAGAGCAGCAAGGCTTGGTGTGATTGTACCCCAGCACAAGTTGGGCCCTACAGCAGCGAAGGAGCATGTTTAGAAGAGAAAAAAAGTTGGTGCTGATAATTAGGCATCACATTTACAATGGTTATTCCATTTAATCACACAAATCTTTGATTCTCAGGGAGCGGGTCACATGGTGCCAACAGACAAACCAAAAGCTGCGTTTACGTTCTTCAGCCGTTTCCTACGCAAGGAGCCATATTGAGACCGACTGGCAAGAGTGGCACCAAGAAGTCTGAAGATTGAGCTCACATTGCTGGACCAGTGTGCATCTAAGTAGAGGATAAGAGTTTGAAGTGTGTTCTGAGGCAGTATGTGGAAGGATTGAGTTGATGTGGGCTGTGAACAATTCATGAAACATCACCTCCAATCTGAAGAAGGTTATTGCCTCTTAATGCACTCTAGAGCAGGGCCTTTCTGTGTAAGGGGCCCGTCTGCAAATATTAAACATTCCCAGGGAGCACCTTGCAATTATTGGCACATTCCTGGGACCTCCCTCCCTGCAATTATTGGCACTCTCCTGTGGTCAGGTACCCAAAGGGGAACAATGCTTCTTGTCCTGTACAGCAACAGAAATAAGTAGGGAGTAAATCAAGAAATAGTCAAATTCTTAAACCTGATGAACTCCTGGGTCCTGGTACCCAGTTTGGAAACCTAAATGACTTGTAATTTTAATCTAGAGAAATATAATGATTCCTAACTTGTTTAAGGCTGTTAGTATGAGTGATGCTAGAAATTCAAATGAACTGCAGACTCCCCCATGTTGGAGTGATTAGACAAATTTCTAGCAACAAGTGTTACCACGATGTATGAAACTGAAAACTAAAACTTTCAAGATGGCGAGCTTAATCGGATTTGTGCGACTTTAAATGTTGTGCTTTGCCGCTTCTGACTTTTGCTGCTGTACCACGCAATACATTTGCTGTGGTTCAATTTCTCTTGCAAATCTGGGGCAATAAAGCCCATGGGAAAACTTCAAGTGCTGTATCTGAGCTCCACCATTAGTGTGCTGTTGTAACATTATTTTTATACCTGCTATCTTTTACTGTGAAGGAGGTGCCGATGGATATCGGCTTCTGCTAGCCATTTCTTTTAACCCGAACACACAGCGCGTTATGATGATTTGGAATGCATTGCCTGAAAGGGGTGGTGGAAGCAGATTCAAAAGAGAATTGGAGAAATACTTGCAAAGCAAAAAATGTGCAGGGCTATGGAGAAGGAGTGGAACTAATTGGATAGCTCTTTCAAAGGTACAATGGGTCTGGAATGGCCTCCTGTGCTGTAATATGTAGGACCTTCATCCTGTCTAGTGATTTTGTTTTATTATTTTCTTGGTGTGATTGCCTCTTTTTAAACTGATCCACAAGAAATATGAGGGTGGAAAGGCCTGGAGCTCAGGTACATGAGTAATCTACTCTTCCGTTCACAAGAGAAGAGGAAGACTGTTGCTATTCATCAGCTCCTCCATGGGTAGGATAGGCCACACGCACACCTGCCAGTTCAGCCGATTGAAGGTGCTGATGAAAAGGCAAAGCAGGCACAGCCTTTACCCAAGACTTTCCTTGAAAATTGCACTTCTCAGACTTAAATACCTCTGCTGTAAATACTGCCATCCTGGCTCTGTCTCTTTATATTTTGGCCAGTTATGTACCATAGTGAAGAATCAAATACCAGGGATGCGCAGAGTAAATATTTGGAAGTTAGGAGTATAGGAGTTAGGCAGTCAATCTCTCACCCAAAGGGTAGTTGAGTTGTGGAATAGGTGAGCAGGAAAGGCCATCGGTGCAGACAGTGTAAGTGGGTTAAAGAGCGAGTTGAATACATTTCTGGATTGAGGGATGGTGGATGGACAGGTTGATCTATGTGGTGAAAAAAGGACAGACTTGTTCAATATATTCGTCTTTTCCAGTTTGTAAGTGTTCTTATGAATTAGGCACTGAGAGTGGGGCTTGGGCTATTGGAATGCTTCCTGGGGGCAATCTGCTGTTCCCAGACATTCCCTGCAGGGTAACATGATGTGGCTTTGTACCTTTTCTATAGGAAAACTCAGTGCCTACAGTATCTGTGATCTGGTAGTTCTTGGAATATGCTAGTGTTCTCAAAAAGGATAA
Organism: Somniosus microcephalus; assembly: GCF_052327205.1. Lineage (NCBI taxonomy): Eukaryota > Metazoa > Chordata > Chondrichthyes > Squaliformes > Somniosidae > Somniosus > Somniosus microcephalus. The sequence goes on from NC_140999.1 coordinate 104,482,063, forward strand.
TCACGATTTCTTCAAACTTGCGGTAATTTTAATAAAATGTTCTTTTGAGCACTTCAGTTGGTTTCTTATTAGAGATGAACGGGACCATCCAGCCTGAGTAACTTGTTGAGATATTTCTCTAAAGATGTTTTCCGCTGATTTATTACATTCCTTTTTCTCTGTTACTCTTGTATTATTGTACAACCTGCTGGTTCATTCTTGTACGGGTGCATATTTTTGATCAGTTCTTTTTATTTGCTCTCCTTTCCTTTTCTTGCTGTCTTCCAATGTAGCCTCTCTTCCCCCCCCCCCCGTCCCCAATTTGCTCCCGGACACCAATTATGTACGCAGCTGCAGGAGGTGGACAAGGGTGGCTTAGGATGACTTTCCTTTGCGTCACTTCCCTATCTCTAGTGCTGGTGGCAGGAACAGCATAGAAGTAACATTAATTGAGTGGCATGTACAGTAAATGGGGGGGGGTTGGAAAATGAATGTAATGACTGGAAATGAGCAGAAAACATCCAATTATTGAAAACCCACACACTCCACCTCAGTGTGCTGATCCAATGCCACGTCTTAACAATGCCCCACTCAGTTCAATGAACTGTAGTTGGTTTATTTTTTGTGAACAACTTTGAATTTCTATAGCGACTTTCATATTCCACCTCTCCTCGCCCCCAATACATCCCAAAGTACTTGCAACCAATGAAGTACTTTTGCAATGTATTCACTGTTGTAATTAAGGTATGCAAATGTATGCACAGAACGGTAGCATAGTGGTTATATTACAGCACTAGTAATCCAGAGGCCTGGACTAATCCTGAGACGCGAGTTCAAATCCCACCATGGCAGCTGGGGAATTTAAATTCAGTTAATTAAATAAATCTGGAATAAAAAAGCTAGCATCAGTAATGGTGAAACTATTGGATTGTCATAAAAACCCATCTGGTTTTAGTAATGCCCTTCAGGGAAGGAAATCTGCCGTCCTTACCTGGTCTGGCCTATATGTGACTCCAGACCCACAGCAATGTGGTTGACTCTTAACTGCCCTCTCAAATGGCCTAGCAAGCCACTCAGTTGTAACAAACCACTATGAAAAACAATAACACCAGACGTGACAATGGCACACCCAGCCCAGTCGACCCTGAAAAGTCATACTCACAGAATCATACCTTTCAGCCAATGTCCCAGTCTCCTCCATCACCATCCCTGGGCATGTTCTGTCCCACTCCCCACTTCAATGTCCATCACCATCCCTGGGCATGTTCTGTCCCACTCCCCACTTCAATGTCCATCACCATCCCTGGGCATGTTCTGTCCCACTCCCCACTTCAATGTCCATCACCAAGAGTGGCTCGGTAGCATCACTACTGACCGAGCTGGCCGAGTCCTGAAGGACACAGTTGCCAGTCTGGGCCTGCAACAGGTGGTGAGTGAACCAACACGAGGGGAAAAACCTACTTGACCTCGTCCTCACCAATCTACCTGTCGCAGATGCAGCTGTCCATGACAGCATTGGTAGCAGTGACCACCGCACAGTCCTTGTGGAGACAAAATCTCGTCTTCACACTGAGGCACTACCACCGTGCTCAATGGGATAGATTCAGAACAGATCTAGCAGCTCAAAACTGGGCATCCATGAGGCGCTGTGGGCCATCAGCACAGCAGAATTGTATTCCTACCACAATCTGTAAACTCATGACCCAGCATATCCCTCACTCTACCATTACCATCAAGCCAGGGGACCAACACTGGTTCAATAAGGAATGTAGAAGAGCATGCCAGGAGCAGCACCAGGCGTACCTAAAAATGCAGTGCCAACCTGGGGAAGCTGCAACACAGGACTACATGCATGCTATAGACAGAGCTAAGCGATCCCACAATCAACAGATCAGACCAAAGTTCTGCAGTCCTGCCACATCCAGTCGTGAATGGTGGTGGACCATTAAACAACTAACTGGAGGAGGAGGCGGCTCCATGAATATCCCCATCCTCAATGATGGTGGAGCCCAGCATAAGTGCAAAAGACAAAGCTGAAGCAACCATCTTCAGCCAGAAGTGCTGAGTGGATGATCCATATCGGCCTCCTTCTGAGGTCCCCACCACCACAGAAGCCAGTCTTCAGCCAATTCGATTCACTCCACGTGACATCAAGAAACGGCTGAGCGCACTGGATACAGCAAAGGCTATGGGCCCCGACAACATCCCGGCTGTCGTGCTGAAAATTTGAGCTCCAGAACTAGTCGCGCCTCTAGCCAAGCTGTTCCAATGCAGCTACAACACTGGCATCTATCTGACAATGTGGAAAACTGCCCAGGTATGTCCTGTCCACAAAAAGCAGGACAAATCCAATCCAGCCAATTACTGCCCCATCAGTCTTCTCTTAATCATCAGCAAAGTGATGGAAAGTGTCAGCGGCAGTGCTATCAAGCGGCAGTTACTCACCAATAACCTGCTCACTGATGCCTAGTTTGGGTTTTGCCAGGACCACTCGGCTCCAGACCTCATTACTGCCTTGGTCCAAACATGGACTAAAGAGCTGAATTCCAGAGGTGAGGTGAGAGTGACTGCCCTTGACATCAAGGCAGCATTTGACCGAGTGTGGCATCAAGGAGCCCAAGTAAAATTTAAGTCAATGGGAATTAGGGGGAAAACTCTGGAGTCATACCTAGCACAAATGAAGATGGCTGTGGTGGTTGTATGTCAATAATCACAGCCCCAGGACATCGCTGCAGAGGTTATTCAGGGCAGTGTCCTAGGCCCAACCATCTTCAGTTGCTTCATCAATGACCTCATCCATCATAAGGTCAGAAGTGGGGATGTTCGCTGATGACTGCACAGTGTTCAGTGCCATTTGCAACTCTTCAGATAATGAAGCAGTCCATGCCCGCATGCTGCAAGACCTGGATGACGTTCAGGCTTGGGCTGATAAGTGGCAGGCAATGACAATCTCCAAAAAGTGAGCATCTAACCACCGCCCCTTAACATTCAATGGCATTACCATCGCCGAATCCCCCATCATTAATATCCTGGGGGTCACCATTGACCAGAAACTTAACTGGACTAGCCACATAAATACTGTGGCAACAAGAGCAGGTCAGAGGCTGGGTATTCTGCGGCGAGTGTCTCACCTCCTGAATCCCCAAAGCCTTTCCAGCATCTACAAGGCACAAGTAAGGAGTGTGATGGAATACTCACTACTTGCCTGGATGAGTGCAGCTCCAACAACACTCAAGAAGCTCGACACCATCCAAGACAAAGCAACCTGCTTGATTGGCACCCCATCCACCACCTTAAACATTCATTCCCTCCACCACCGGCGTACCGTGGTTGCAGTGTGTACCCTCTACAAGATGCACAGCAGCAACTCGCCAAGGCTTCTTCGGCAGCACCTCCCAAACCCGCGCCCTCTTCCACCTAGAAGGATGAGGACAGCAAACGCATGGGAACACCACCACTTCCAAGTTCCCCTCCAAGTCACACACCATCCTGACTCAGAAGTATATCGCTGATCCTTCATCGTCGCTAGGTCAAAGTCCTGGAACACTCTCCCTAACAGCACTGTGGGAGTACCTTCACCACACGGACTGCAGTGGTTCAAGAAGGCGGCTCACCACTACCTTCTCAAGGGCAATTAGGGATGGGCAATAAATGCTGGCCTTGCCAGCGACACCCACATCCCATGAATGAATAAAAAAAAGCTCCTGCAAACAGCAAATGAGATAAATGACCAATTAATCTGTTTGGTGGTGTTGGTTAAGGGAGGAATGTTGGCCTGGACGCCGGGAGAACTCTCCTTCAATAAATGCCATGGAATTCTTTTACATGCAGCTGATGGAACCTTGGTTTAATGCCTTGTGCAAATGACAAAATACTTAGTATAAGTTACCTTGTATACCTTCCTTTCTTTATATATTTGTGATCCCACTCACACACGAGCAACCAAGGTACAGAAGGGTCATTTAGCTCATTGAAGTTGATGCCTCTAATATCCTAACTCACCCAGCACACCAATCAACTGAATTTTAAAAAAAATAATTCTCAGGATATAGGTGTCTCTGGCAAGGCCAGTATTTATTGCTCTTCCTTGGTTGCCCTTGAGAAGTTGGTGGTGAGCCGCCTTCTTGAACCGCTGCAGTCCATGTGGTGAAAGTACTCCCACAGTGCTGTTGGGGAGCTCCAGAATTTTGACCCAATGACGATAAAGGAACAGCGATATACTTCCAAGTCAGGATGGTGTGTGACTTGGTGGTGAACTTTGAGGTGATGATATTCCCATCAACCTGCTGCCCTTGACCTTCAGGAGGCCGTGGATTTGGAAGGAGCTGCCAAAGAAGCCTTTGCGAGTTGCTGCAATGCACCTTTTACATAGTACACACGGCAGCCATGGTGTGCCGATGGTAGTGAATCTCCCACCTCCACAATACTGCCTGTCTCCACCCCTGTCTTAGCTTCACCCCATTTGCTGCTGAAACCCTCATCCATACCTTTGACCATTCTAATGCTCTAGAAACAGGAGTAGGACATTCAGCCCCTCGAGCCTGTTCCACCATTCATTTAGATCATTGCTGATCCATATCTTAATTCTATCTACTCGCCTTGGTTGTGTAACCCTTAGTGCCCTTACCTATCAAAAATCTATCAATCTCATTTTTGAAATTTTACATTGACCTAGCCTCAACTGCATTTTGGGGGAGAGAGTTCAAGAATTCCACCGCCCTTTGTGTGAAGTAGTGTTTCCTGACATCACCCCTGAACGGCCTAGCTCTAATTTTAAGGTTATGCCCCCTTGTTCTGGACTCACTCACCAGAGGAAATAGTTTCTCTCTATCTACCCTAGCAAATCCTTTAATCATCTTAAACACCTCGATTAGATCACCCCTTAATCTTCTATACTCGAGGAAATACATGCCTAGTCTAGGCAACCTGTCATAATTTATCCCTTTTAGCTTTGGTATCATTCTGGTGAATCTGCGGTGCACCCCCTCCAAGGCCAATATATCCTTCCTGAAGTGCGGTGCCCAGAACTGAACACAGTGCTCCAGATGGGGTCGAACTTCCATCCATTTGTATTCCATCCCCCTTGAGATAAAGGCAAACATTCCATTAGCCTTTTCAATTATTTATTGTACCTGTCCACTAGTTTTTAGTGATTTCTGCACTCGGCCCCCTAAATCTCTGCTAAAGTCCATCTGCCATATTTTTACCTTCTTGCCGAATCTATCAACTTTCTGCTCCCATCTACACTACTTACTGTGCCACCTAACTTTGTGACAACAGATACGGCTCTCTATTTCTTCGTCTAAGTCATTTATATAAATATATAGTGAAAAGCTGTGGCCCCAGTACAGATCCCTGGGGGACACCACTAGTCACATCCTGCCAATTTGATTACAAATCCATTATCCCTACTCTCTGTCTCCTACCTCCTAACCAATTTTCTCTCCAAGCCAATCAGTTGCCTCCAATTCCATGCGCTCTAATTTTATTTAACAGTTTCTTACGTGGAACCTTGTTGAATGCCTTCTGGAACATCCATAGACACTCCCTTATCGCCTTCAGCTGCCTAGGCCCAAAGCTCTAGAATTCCCTCCTTAAACTTCTCCGCCTCTCTACCTCTTGCATCTCTTTAAGACATTCCTTAAATCCTACCTATCCTAATATCTCCTTATGTGGCTTAATGCCATATTTTGGAACATTTTACTACGTCTAAATCTTTCTAGAAGCCTTTTAAATTTATGTTTTGCCCACGGGTACCACTTGAGCAGCCATACTGGCTTGTCCTTGGGGCAGACATTCAGTATTGAAAAGTTATTTGCCAAGGCAATGAACTCGGGAGCCTCCTCTCCTACCCTGATGGATGATCACCTGCTTCGAAGTCACATCCTCTCTCTGGCTGTAGGATGACCACCTCTCAGAACATATGTTCCAGAAACCCCCTCTGATTCCTGTATGGGATGGGTTGATTCCAGCTGTTTCTCCAGCTCAAAAACTTTGAGTGAATGTTGGAGATACTTCCTGCAAGTGTGTCTGCATTGAATGCTCAAATTATTCAGGACCTCCTGCTTCCAGCAAGATTGCGTTGCAGCTGTCCTGCTGTTGTAACCCTTTTATACTTTAATGCTATATAAAAAATTAAACTTAAAAGTGCTGTGTTATTACAATCACAGCACACTTTACGCACCAACTGGTCTACCACACACACAAGTACTAATTGTAGAAAAATTAAGTCATTTGGTCTAGGAACAAGAGTAGGCTATTCAGCCCCTTCAGCCCGTTCTGCCATCCAATTAGATCATGGCTGATCTGTACACCATTTACCTGCCTTTGCTCCATCTCCTTACTTGCTCCTGTAACATACCAAATGACTCATCGACACAAAATTCTGAATTCGGCCAAAAAAACACTCCCTTAAAAGTGTCTCATTTTTAGTGGTGAGGCTTGCTCAAGGACAATTCGGTAGGACAGTTGAAAGAGAAATGGTATCTTTAAAAGCCTGAAGCGTACCACTGGACAGCATGGACCGCACACATAGGAGGAGCACAACTGAGAAAGCAGCCACTATTTGTGCCTGCTCCTAATTTGACTCCAAAACCCTTTAGCCTCTTCAGTCCTGGGCCACTGTCCCTCACACTCCTGGTTTCTGGCAGCTTACCATCTGCTCGCACCCCCAGCTGGTCCATTTCCGGACCCTGGCTTCCACTTCCTCTTCTAGCTTCAACAGAAGGTCTCTACTATCTCAGATTAACCAAAAGTGCTGTATTCCCTGGGCTAGCCTCTGTGGTTCTCCCTGGGCTAGCCTCTGTTGTTCTCCCTGAGTTAGCCTCTGTTGTTCTCCCTGAGTTAGCCTCTGTTGTTCTCCCTGGGCTAGCCTCTGTTGTTCTCCCTGGGCTAGCCTCTGTTGTTCTCCCTAGGTTAGCCTCTGTTCTCCCTGGGTTAGCCTCTGTTGTTCTCCCTGAGTTAGCCTCTGTTGTTCTCCCTGGGCTAGCCTCTGTTGTTTTCCCTGGGCTAGCCTCTGTTGTTCTCCCTGGGCTAGCCTCTGTTGTTCTCCCTGGGCTAGCCTCTGTTGTTCTCCCTAGGTTAGCCTCTGTTCTCCCTGGGTTAGCCTCTGTTGTTCTCCCTGGGCTAGCCTCTGTTGTTCTCCCTGAATAACACCACAGGAGATTAACTTTTAGGGTTGAAAGCTGAAAGCCCTAAAAGTTTTCCATGTTTCCTTAGCTGAGATGGTCTTTCAGCAATACACCACACTTAATTCCAGTTTTTACACTTCAGCTAGGCTATTTCCAGTTTATAGAGGGTCGATTGGAATCAGCAATTATTATTCATCGTCGCTGGGTCAAAATCCTGGAACTCCCTACCTAACAGCACTGTGGGGGTACCTTCACCACAGGGACTGCAGCGGTTCAAGAAGGTGGCTCACCACCACCTTCTCAAGGGCAATTAGGGATGGGCAATAAATGCTGGCCTTGCCAGCGACGCCCAGAACCCATAAGCGAATAAAACAAAATTGTCTGTACACAGCTTTTTTACTCATCATATAAAATGTGGCCCTCTTTAAATGCCCTGTGGGTCTGTAGCAAATGCCCACCCTCCACTTGCTTGGCTAGTTCTTTTGTCTTTTGAGACCATTTGTTCAGTCACGACACTCCTGCCCTATGAAATTCTCTCCCTCGTTCCTACAGCACCCAGCCCCCTTTCATAATCCTCATTATAACCCTTCTATTCAACTGTGCCTTCAGTTGGACATCCTCCTCCAGCATCTCTCCTCCATTGTCCAGCTCAGTAAGACTAGCCTTGATTGATTCCACTCTTACCTATTCCATCATGGGAAGAGCATCTCTACAAATGGTTTCTCTTCCCACCCCTGCATTATCACCTCCAGGGATCTCAAAGGTTGATGCTTGGCCTCCTCCTCTACCTCGTCTTCATGCTGCCCCTTGGTGGCGATATCCACGGACATGTGGTCAGCTTCCACATGGTCACCGATAGCATCTGGTTCTGTTTCTCCACCACCTCTCTCACCCCCTCCAGTGCCTCTGTGTTGTCAGACTGACATCCTGCCTTGGATTTGCCACAATTTCCTCCAACTAAATCATTGTCTTCAGCCCCTACCAGAAACTCTGTATCCTGGCCACCAACTCCATCCCACTCCCTGGTCACTGTCTCACATTTGAAATCTTAGCACCCCGTTTGACCCAGAAGCTGAGCTTCCGACTCCATATCCTCTCTATCACAAAGACCACCTAACTCCGCCTCTGTAACATTGCCCGTCTCCGCCCCTGCCTCAGCCCATCTGCTGCTGAAACCCTCATCCACGTCTTTGTCACCGCCAGACCCAACTGTTCCAATGCTCTCCTGGCCAGACTCCCACCCTCCACCATCTGTAAGCTTCAGCTCATCCAAAGCTCTGCTGCCCCAATCCTGACTCGCACCAAGTCCCGTTCACCCATAACTCTGATATTGGGGATCAGCCTTGTTGTCTCATATTAAGAATCAGTTTGGCACAATTTGTAGCACACTCACTTCTGGATCAAAGGGTTGCAAGTTGACTCCAGTGCATAATTGAGGTTGAACTACATTGTCAAAGATGATATCCTTTGGAGACACAGTAAGCTGTGCAGATGGGAGCAGAGTGTTACATAGGGACATAGATTAAGTGATTGGGCTAAACTGTAGCAAATTAAGTGAAATATGGGGAAGTGTGAGGTCATCCACTTTGGATCCAAGAAAGTGGTGAGAAACTAGGAACTGTGGAGGAGCAAAGGGGTTTGGGAGTCCATGTACACAAATCACTAAAAGCTAGTGCACAGGTACAAAAAGTTATCACAAAGGAGTAATGGAATGTTGGCCTTTATCTTAAGGGAATGGAATACAAAGGGATGGAAGTTAGACTTTAGTTATACAGAGCCTTGGTCAGAACCCATCTGGAGTAACTGCGTTCAGTTCTGGACAACACTCCTCAGGAAGGATTTATTGGCCTTGGAGGGAGTGCAGTGCAGAATAACCAGAATGATACTGAGGCTAAAAGGGTTAAGTCATGAGGACAGGTTGCATAAACTTGGCTTGTAATCGCTTATGATCAGACGAATGAGGCTCTGGCTTCTCTTCTTGCCTGGGCACAATTACCTCTGGAGTCCCCTAAGGATCTATCCTTGACTCTCTTCTATTTCTCATCTACATGCTACCCTGTGTCGACATCATCAGAAAACACGTCAGATTCCACATGTACGCTGATGACATCCAGCTTTAATTCTCCACCACCTCTCCACTGCCTCTGTGTTGTCACAGTGCTTGTTCGACATCTAGTCTTGGATGAACTGAAATTTCCTCCAATTAAACACTGGGAAGACTGAAGCCATTGTCTTTGGTCCCTGCCACAAACTCCATTCCCTGACCACTGATTCCATCCCTCTCCCTGTCAACTCACTGAGGGTGAACCCGGCTGTTCACAGTCTCGGCATCCTATTTGACTCTGAGCTGAGCTTCCCATCCATATCCGCTCCATCACCAAGACCACCTGCTTCCAACTCCGTAACATCACCCGTCTCCGCCGCTGCCTCAGCTCATCTTTTTTTATTATTCGTTCATGGGATGTGGGCGTCGCTGGCCAGGCCAGCATTTATCTGCTGCTGAAACCTTCATCCATGCTTTGGTTACCTCCAGACTGGACTGTTCCAATGCTCTCCTGGCCAACCACCCACCTTCCACCCTCCATAAACTTTAGCTAATCCAAAACTGCCCATTTCCTATCTCGTTCCTCCAACATCAACGCTCCTGTTAAGCTGTGCGGACGCGTGGTCCCGCTAAGCTGCGTGGCCGCGTGGTCCCATGCAGGCTGCTCACAGGCCTTTAAATGGACTAAACCGCGCATGGAAAAAAAAATGAGAGGGCACATTGTCCAACACGCTTGTGCTCGCTGACCTACATTGGCTCCCAGTCCACCAACGCACTGATTTTAAAATTCTCATCCTAATGTTCAAATCCATCCATGATCTTGTCCCTCCCTATCTCTGTCACCTCCTCCAGTCCTACAAACCTATGAAATATCTGTGCTCCTCCAACGTCTAGGCCCTAAGCTCTGCAATTGCCTCCCTAAACCTCTCTGCATCTCTCTCCTCCTTCAGAACCTCCTTAAAATCTATTCTTTAACCAAGTTTTTGGTCACCTATCCTAATGTTTCCTTCTTTGGCTCATGATTTCAACCTCCAGCTCAACTCATCATGCTCTCTCCCTCCTCTGAGTTCACTGCCCTCCTATCCTCCCTTAATCTCCCCCTCCATATAAACTCACCTACTCATATTCACAGCCACCCCTCGATCTTGCCATCTCATATGGCCTCTCTACTCCCATCGTGTCAATCACAGATAAGGCCATCTCTGATCACTTCCTTGTATACCCCTCCACTCACATCCCCCTTCCCCCTCCCAACCCCACTTCCTTCTGTGTCCACCCTTGGAAAAAACTTTCCCCCAAGACACTTACAACACTTTCAAAATTCCAACTGTCGATACACAACTTCTCTGCAGCTACCGATCTGCTCAATCACACCCTCACCTCCATGTTTGATGCCCTCATCCCCATTACTCTATCTCACGCTAGTCGTTCCCCCAGTACGGCCCTCATCTCTACTCCCTTAAGTCCAAAGGACGCAGACTTGAACATCTATGACGGACAACTGGTTTAACCATTTACTGCCAGATCTGGCTGGACCATATAAAGCAATATTGGGTCCTGCTCTCCTCGGCCAAAACTGCTCACTGTTCCAGGATCATCCTGGAATGCAAAGATAATCCCCGAATTCTCTTCTCCACTACAAGCTATCCCCTCTCCCCTGCCCCCAACTGTAATGATCAATAACATGTCATTCTATAGTGGACACTAGGTGGAGCCGTAGAGCTGTGTAGAGCTGTATATAGCTGTATGTATAAGACTACACTACCCAGCTGTATATATATTAAGACTACATTACCCATGAGGCACTAGGCTACCCACAAGGCAGCAGTCAAGATGGAAGCCTCTACAGATACTGTACCTAGTCCACATGTGCTCAATAAAAGGTCTAGCAAAAGCTAGCTGTGTTCATAATAAGAATGTCTATTTATTAATGAACATAACATGGTGAAGATCTGCTGAAAATTGTGAAAAGCGAAATGGAGAATTTGAAGCCACCAGAGCGTTTGAAACTCACAGGAAACATCGACTACAATTGGCAGACTCTTAAACAACAATTCGAACTCTACATTGCAGCCATCGGATTCGGTACGAAGCCAGACGCAAGGAAGATAGCGTTGCTGCTTACGGTTGTAGGCCCACAGGCGATAGGGGTATTTAATACATTTGTATTTAATCCAGCGGAGAACAGAGACAAATTAGACGATGTGCTACAGAAATTTGATGCACATTGTTCTCCCAAAAAGAATGAGACGTATGAAAGATACATCTTCCGTTCTCGGACACAGCAACAAAATTAGACTTTTGATAGCTTTATAACTGATCTGAAACTGAAAGCACAGACATGTAATTTCTCTGAGCTCAAAGCATCCATGATTCGTGACCAGATTGTGTTTGGTATTCATGATAAAAAAGTCAGGGAATGTCTGTTGAGAGAAACCGAACTAAATTTGGAAAATGCGGTGAAAAAATGCCAAGCCAGCGAGCTAGCTCGAAAGCACGCGAAGACTTTCAGTGAAATCAATAATGATGCGATTGTAATGAGTGATAATGCTGCTGTCGGTGCTGTGTCCTACAAGGGGAAGAAACGTGGGCAGAACAGAAATGAAAAGTAATCGGAGGATGAAATTTTAAATTGTAAACGCTGTGGTTACAAACACCAGTTAAAACAATGCCCAGCGTTTGGAAAAATGTGCACAAAGTGTAATGGAAAGAATCACTTTGCCAAACAATGCTTTTCAAAAGTAAAAACTAAGAATGGGCAACGAGTTAATGTAATTGAGGACACTGATTTAAGTGAGACATTTTTTGTACGAATGGTGTCATGTGACAATATCAAAAAGGATACAGAAAATGTGCAGCCCTCAGAAATGGACAATGCTGAACATAAAGTTAATGCAGTAAAAGAGGACAAATGGATGATCCCACTGCAGGTAAATGTTGCATTAGTTACCTTGAAACTAGACACTGGGGCAAAAGCAAACTTAATCAGTATGAGTGACATTAACAATATGAAAGAAAAGCCCAAAATACAGAAAAAGTCAGTACTACTGAAAGACTATAATGGACAGAAAATAGATAGCTTAGGTGTATGCAGACTTAAAGTGACAGTCAAAGACAAAGTGCATCATCTCATGTTTTCTGTTGTGGCTGAAAGACTTGATTCTCTACTAGGTGACAAAGCTTGTGAGGACTTAGAACTGGTCAAGAGAGTCTACCGTATAAACAGTGCCATAAGCAGACCAGATGACTCGATGGATTCTGTAGTGAATAATTTCCAGGATGTGTTCAAAGGATTTGGAGTTCTACCATTCACTTACAAGATCCAGCTAAAGCAGGATGCTCAGCCAGTGGTACATGCTCCACAAAGAGTTCCAGCACCCCTGCGTGACCGGCTCAAGAATGAACTGGACAGAATGACCACACTAGGAGTCATCAGGAAAGTCGAAGAGCCAACAGACTGGGTTAACTCCATGGTATGTGTAAAGAAAAAGAACAATGATCTAAGAATATGCATGGATCCAAAGGACTTAAATGCAAACATAAAACGTGAACACTACCAGATTCCCAAGCGAGAAGAAATCACCAGTGAAATGTCAGGTGCCAGATACTTTACAAAGCTCGATGCCTCACAAGGATTTTGGCAACTAAAACTGGATGAAGAGAGCACCAAATACTGTACCTTCAACACACCATTTGGCAGGTATTGTTTCCTCAGAATGCCTTTCGGGATAACATCTGCATCTGAAATCTTTCATAGAGTGATGGAACACATAATTGAAGGTCTGGAAGGAGTTCGGGTCTATGTTGATGACATCATCATCTGGGGCTCCACACTGAAAGAACACAATGAGAGACTGACTAAAGTGCTACAGAGCATACGCTGGAATGGATTGAAGCTCAACAAAGCCAAGTGTCAGTTTGGCGTCCAGGAAGTCACTTTCCTAGGAGACAATCTATCTGGTAAAGGAATAGAGCCAGATATGGAAAAAGTAAACGTCATACTCAAAATGCCCCGACCCACTGACAAAAAAGGAGTGCTACGCATCATGGGGATGATAAACTTCATTGGAAAGTTCATTCCTAACTTGTCAGCCAATACAGCCTGTCTGCGAGACCTGCTACATAAAACAAATGAGTTCGCATGGACAGAAAGACATGAGCAAGAGTGGATAAACCTCAAAACAGTGCTGACAAACACACCTGTACTCACCTTCTTTGACCCAACAAAAAGAATCAAAGTGTCAACGGATGCATCAAAAGATGGCCTAGGTGCGGTCTTGCTACAAGCAGAGGGTGAAGATTGGAAGCCTGTTGCCTATGCCTCCAGGTCTATGACTGATACTGAGTGTCGATACGCCCAGATTGAAAAGGAATGTCTAGGCTTGGTAGTTGGACTAGAAAAGTTTCATGGCTACATATATGGGCTTCCCACCTTCACAGTTGAGACAGACCACAGCCCTCTGGTTGCCATCATAAAAAAAAACCTGAATGAGATGTCTCCAAGGATTCAACGACTCATGATGAAGCTGCAAAGATATGACTTTGAACTGATCTACACACCAGGCAAATACATAGTGTTAGCAGATGCACTATCCCGAGCACCCACAATGAGTCATGTAAGCTCTACTGAAGAAGACGTGGATGTTCATGTGAGTATGGTCACTGCTGCGCTGCCCGTGTCAGACACAAAATCAAAGCAAATAGCAGAAGAAACAGTAAAAGATACAGTATTACAAACAGTAATAGAGAACATTCATCATTGTTGGCCAAAAGGTTCCTGTCCAAAATATTTTCACATAAGGTCAGAATTGAGTGTCGCAAGTGGACTATTACTACGTCAAGACATGCTCAAAAGGATTCATGAGGGACACCTCAGAATTGAAAAATGCAAAAGGAGGGCAAGAGACACTGTTTATTGGCCTGGCATAAATAAGGACATTGAGAACATGATAGGCAAATGTGAGACATGTCAGAAACACCAAAACAAACAAGCAAAGGAACCAATGATAGTAGCTGACATACCAACAGCACCATGGCAAAAGGTTGGTATGGACCTTTTTCATTTAAATGGTAAAGACTATCTAATAGTGATTGACTACTATTCTAACTATCCTGAGGTGGCACTGCTCTCAAGCACCACAGCAAGCAGTGTCATAATGCATGTGAAATCCATCTTCACCAGGCATGGAATTCCCAGGATTGCCATTAGCGACAATGGTCCGTGCTTCAACTGTAAGGAGTGGCAACAGTTTGCAGCACAGTATGACTTTCAGCACATCACATCCAGTCCTTTGTATGCTCAGTCAAATGGTAAGGCAGAGAAAGGTGTTCAAGTTCTCAAGCAGCTACTGAAGAAAGCAACAGAAAGCAAGTCTGATCCTTATCTCGTCCTGCTGAGCTACCGAGCCTCATCTTTAGACTGTGGTTCTTCACCTGCTGAACTACTAATGGGTCGCAAGTTGCGCACCACGCTACCCTGCTGTGCAAAAGAACAGCAAAGTGAGGAACTGAGACAGAGACTTCAACTGTTAAAGCTGAAACAGAAATCATACTATGACAAGTCATCCAAAACTCTAAAACCATTGACAAGGGATGATGTTGTCAGGATTGAGGATCCAGATGCATGGAACAGGAAAGCTACAGTTCTTGAGGAAGTAGGACCAAGGTCATACACTGTTAGAACTGAGGAAGGACAGATTCTCAGGAGGAACCGCCGTTCCCTCCTAAAAACACAAGAGACTATTCAAGAGCAGATTGATGACAATGCCGCAACTGCATCTTGTCATTCACTGCCAGAACAATCTCATGAAGACACATCAGACTTACCCGTGTTGAGAAGATCCACATGTGAAGTAAAAGAACCTGATAGACTTAATCTTTGAGTACAATGTAAAGCTTTGAAAATGTGTTGACTGTTTTGAAAATGTTTATGTTTATAGAGCACTAACAAAATTGTTACTGATACTATCTTTATTGTTTTCTTGAAAGTTGATTGCTATTGATTTTGTTAAACCTCAAAGGAAGGGGGATGTAATGATCAATAACATGTCATTCTATAGTGGACACTAGGTGGAGCCGTAGAGCTGTATATAGCTGTATGTATAAGACTACACTACCCAGCTGTATATATATTAAGACTACATTACCCATGAGGCACTAGGCTACCCACAAGGCAGCAGTCAAGATGGAAGCCTCTACAGATACTGTACCTAGTCCACATGTGCTCAATAAAAGTAGCTAGCAAAAGCTAGCTGTGTTCATAATAAGAATGTCTATTTATTAATGAACATAACACCAACCCCACTCCCTCCCCAACAACAAGTGTGAGGAGCTCATGGACTTCTTTGTTCAGCTGCCTCTGCCAATTCCCTCCCTTGCCCTAGCCCACTAAGCCAAACCTCCCCTAAGGTTCACTCCTGCCCTAGCCCTGAACTCGCATCTTTCTCTAGTTTCTCTCCTATCTCCCCTCATGCCCTTTTGAGCTCATCACTTCCTGTTCCCTCGACCCTATTTCCACCAAACTGCTGACCACCCAACTGCCCTTCCTGGCCCCCATGTTAGCTGATATTGTTAATGGTTCCCTCACCTCAGGTACTGTCCTCCTTCCCTTCAAATCTGCTGTCATCACCCTCCTCTTCAAAAAATCCACCCTTAACCCTTCCATCCTTGCAAACTACTGCCCCATCTCCAACCTCCCTTTCCTCTCCAAAGTCCTTGAACGTGTTGTTGCCGCCTAATTCCATGCCCATCTTTCCAGCAGCTCCATGTTTGAACCCCTTCCATCAGGTTTCTGCCCCACCACAGTACTAAACTATCTCTCATCCTTAACCTGTCTGCAGCCTTTGTCACAGTTAACCACACATTCCTCCTCCAACGCCTCTCCTCTGTTGTCCAGCTGGGTGGGACTGCCCTCACCTGGTTCCATTCCTATCTATCCAGTCGTAGCCAGAGAATCACGGCAATGGCTTCTCCTCCCGCTCCTGCACCGTTACCTCTGGAGTCCCCCAAGGATATATCCTTGTCCCCCTCTTTCTCATCTACATGCTGCCCCTCAGCGACATCATCCGAAAACACAATGTCAGGTTCTGAATGTACGCTGACGATACCCAGCTCTACCTCACCACCATCTCTCTCGACCCCTCTACTGCCTTTGATTTGTCACGCTGCTTGCCCAACATCCAGCGCTGAATGATCAGAAATTTCCTCCAATTTAATATTGGGATGAACGAAGCCATTGTCTTCAGTCCCCACCACAAACTCCGTTTCCTGGCCACTGACTCCATTCCTTTCCCTGGCCACTATCTGAGGCTGTACCAGACCATTTGCAACCTTGGCATCCTATTTGAACCTGAGATGTGCTTCCAATGCCATATCCTCTCCATCACCAAGACTGCCTGCTTCCAACTCCATAACATCGCCTGTATCTGCCCCTGTATCCGGTGCTGAAACTCTCAGCCATGCCTTTGTTACCTCCAGACTCAACTATTCCAAAGCTCTCCTGGCCGGCCTGCCACCTTGCACCCTCCGTAAACTTGAGCTCATCCAAAACTCGGCTGCCCATGTCCTAACTCGCACCAAGTCCCGTTCACCCATCACTCCCCTGCTCACTCACCTATATGGGCTCCCGGTCCAGCAACGCCTTGATTTTAAATTCTCATCCTGCTTTTCAAATTACTTTATGGCCACGCCCCTCCCTATCCATTGTAACCTCCTCCTGCCCTACAACCCTCTGAGATATCTGCGCTCCTCCAATTCTAGTTTCATCTGCATACCCTATTTTGATCGTTCCGCCATTGGCGGCCGTGCCTTCAGCTGCCTAGGCCCTAAGCTCTGGAATTCCCTCCATAAACCTCTCCATCTCTCTACCTCTCTCTCCTCCTTTAAGATGTTCCATATAGAATCATAGAATCATAGAATGATTACAGCATGGAAGGCCATTCAGCCCATCGAGCCCCTGCCAGCTCCTTGCAAGAGCACTTCAGCTAGTCCCACTCCCCCGCCCTTTCCCCGTAGCCCTGCAAATTGTTTTCTTTCAGGTACTTATCCAATTCCCTTTTGAAAGCCGTGATTGAGTCTGCCTCCACCACCCTTTCAGGCAGTGCATTCCAGATCCTAACCACTCGCTGCATTAAAAAGTTTTTTCTTATGTTGCCTTTGGTTCTTTTGCCAATCACCTTTAATATGTGTCCTCTGGTTCTCGACCCATTTGCCAATGGGAACAGTTTCCCTCTATCTACTCTGTACAGACCCCTCATGATATTTAACACCTCTATCAAATCTCCGCGCAATCTTCTCTGCTCCAAAGAGAACAACCCCAGCTTCTCCAGTCTATCCATATAACTGAAGTCGCTCATCCCTGCAATCATTCTTGTAAATCTTTTCTGCACCCTCTCTAAGGCCTTCACATCCTTCCTAAAGTGCGGTGCCCAGAATTGGACACAATACTCCAGTTGAGGCCAAACCAGTGTTTTATACAGGTTCATCATAATTTCCATGCTTTTGTACTCGATACCTCTATTCATGAAGCCCAGGATCCCATAAGCTTTTTTAACTGCTTTCTCAACCTGCCCTGCCACCTTCAATGATTTGTGCACATGTAGCCCCAGGTCTCTCTGTTCATGCATCCCCTTTAGGATTGTACCCTTTAGTTTATATTTCCTCTTCTCATTCTTCCTACCAAAATGTACCACATCACACTTTATTGCGTTAAACTTCATCTGCCACGTGTCCGCCCATTCCACCAGCCTGTTTATGTCTTCTTGAAGTCTATCACTCTCCTCCTCAATGTTCACTATACTTCCAAGTTTTGTGTCATCTGCAAATTTTGAAATTGTGCCCTGTGCACCCACATCCAAGTCATTAATATATATCAAGAAAAGCTGTGGTCCTAGAACCGACCCCTTGGGAACACCACTGTATACCTTCCTCCAGTCCAAAAAACAACCATTCACCACTATAACAACAGAAAATGCTGGAAAAACTCAGCAGACCAGGCAACATCCATGGAGAGACAATAGAGTCAACGTTTTGGGTGAAAACCCTTTGTCAAGACTAAAGAAGCACAGGAAATTAAATAGATTAAGGGGCCAGGCTGGGAGAGAACAAAAGAGAAGAGACATTAAGAGGTATTCAAAACAAGACGAGATGGTGATAGGACTAGTGGAGACAAAAGACGGTGCTAGATTAGGTGTGAAATGCGCTGGCAGAATGGGAGACAGCTGCCACGTGGGAGAGAGAAAAAAAAGAAGGGGGGGGGGGAAAGGCCAAAACAAAGGTGTGGATAAAAAATATAAGTAAAAATGTAATAGGGGCCGAGGTTATGATCTGAAATTGTTGAACTCGATATTGAGTCTGGAAGCCTGTAAAGTGCCTAATCGGAAGATGAGGTGCTGTTCCTCGAGTTTACAGTGAGCTTCCGTGGAACAATGCAAGAGGCCAAGGATGGTTGTTATGTTCATTAATAATTAGACATTCTTATTATGAACACAGCTAGCTTTTGCTAGTTACTTTTATTGAGCACATGTGGACTTGTACAGCATCTTGTAGAGGCTTCCATCTTGACTGCTGCCTTGTGGGTAGCCTAGCCTCATGGGTAATGTAGTCTTAATATAATATATAGCTGGGTAGTGTAGTCTTATACATACAGCTATATACAGCTCTCCGGCTCCACCTAGTGTCCACTATAGAATGACATGTTATTGATTACTACATCCCCCTTTCTTTGAGGTTTAACAAAATCAATGTCAATCAACTTTCAAGAAAACAATAAAGATGATATCAGTAACACTTTTGTTAGTGCTCTATAAACATAAACATTTTCAAAACAGTCAACACATTTTCAAAGCTTTACATTGTACTCAAAGATTAAGTCTATCAGGCTTTTTTACTTCACGTGTGGATCTTCTCAACACGGGTAAGTCTGATGTGTCTTCATGAGATTGTTCTGGCAGTGAATGACAAGATGCAGTTGCGGCATTGTCATCAATCTGCTCTTGTATAGATCGAGGTCTCCTTGTGATCTTTGCTTGGAGAGGGTTTCAGTGTTTCCTTCACTCTTCATGCCATAACTCTCAATGTAGTCAATGCACTCTCGAAAAACTGCTGGCAGCTGGATCCCATCATACAGCGTAGTCCTCTCAGCAGCCTCGGCTAATGGAACACCAAAGATTGGCCTGAGGGAAGAAGGAGTATCCACCGGAACTGCTTAACAACATCTGCTGCGGTTATATCTTTGGACTTTTTCTCCTTGTGTTTTTCTTCTTTGTGCTTTTCTTCCTTTGGCTTCTCTTTGACCTTAAAGTCTTTTTCTTTCTTCTTGGAGAAACTAGGCTTTTTGAAGACATGGATACCCTTTGGCCCTTTCATCCTTGATGGGCTCTCTGCTTCATCACCTGAGTCATCTGGTCTGCTTATGGCACAGTTTATACGGTAAACTCTTTTGACCAGTTCTAAGTCTTCACAAGCTTTGTCACCCAGTAGTGAATCAAGCCTTTCAGCCACAACAGAAAACATGAGATGATGCACTTTGTCTTTGACTGTCACTTTAAGTCTGCATACACCTAAGCTATCTATTTTCTGTCCATTATAGTCCTTCAGTAGTACTGACTTTTTCTGTATTTTGGGCTTTTCTTTCAGATTGTTAATGTCACTCATACTGATTAAGTTTGCTTTTGCCCCAGTGTCCAGTTTCAATGTAACTAATGCTCCATTTATCTGCAGTGGGATCATCCATTTGTCCTCTTTTACTGCATTAACTTTATGTTCAGCATTTTCTTTTTCTGAGGGCTGCACATTTTCTGTATCTTTTCTGATATCGTCACATGACACCATTCCTACAAAAAATGTCTCACTTAAATCAGTGTCCTCAATCACATTAACTCGTTGCCATTTCGTCGTTTTTACTTTTGAAAAGCATTGTTTGGCAAAGTGATTCTTTCCATTACACTTTGTGCACATTTTTCCAAACGCTGGGCATTGTCTTAACTGGTGTTTGTAACCACAGCGTTTACAATTAAAAATTTCATCCTCCAATTGCTTTTCATTTCTGTTCTGCCCACGTTTCTTCCCCTTGTAGGACACAGCACCGACAGCAGCATTATCACTCATTACATGCGCATCATTATTGATTTCACTGAAAGTCTTCGCGTGATTTCGAGCTAGCTCGCTGGCTTTGCATATTTTCACTGCATTTTCCAAATTTAGTTTGGTTTCTCTCAACAGACGTTCCCTGACTTTTTTATCATGAATACCAAACACAATCTGGTCATGAATCATGGATGCTTTGAGCTCAGAGAAATTACATGTCTGTGCTTTCAGTTTCAGATCAGTTATAAAGCTAACAAAAGTCTCATTTTGTTGCTGTGTCCGGGAACGGAAGATGTATCTTTCATACGTCTCATTCTTTTTGGGAGAGCAATGTGCATCAATTTTTTTTAGCACATCTTCTAATTTTTCTCTGTTCTACGCTGGATTAAATACAAATGTATTAAATACCTCTATCGCCTGTGGGCCTGCAACTGTAAGCAGCAACGCTATTTTCCTTGCATCTGGCTTCGTACCGAATCCGATGGCTGCAATGTAGAGTTCGAATTGTTGTTTAAAAGTCTACCAATTGTAGTCGATTTTTTCTGTGAGATTCAAACGCTCTGGTGGCTTCAAATTCTCCATGTTGCTTTTCACAATTTTCAGCAGATCTTCACCACCCTGGTACCATGTTATGTTCATTAATAACTAGACATTCTTATTATGAACACAGCTAGCTTTTGCTAGTTACTTTTATTGAGCACATGTGAACTTGTACAGCATCTTGTAGAGGCTTCCATCTTGACTGCTGCCTTGTGGGTAGCCTAGCCTCATGGGTAATGTAGTCTTAATATAATATATAGCTGGGTAGTGTAGTCTTATACATACAGCTATATACAGCTCTCCGGCTCCACCTAGTGTCCACTATAGAATGACATGTTATTGATCACTACAACGGTGAGGTCCGAGTGGGAATGGGGTGGTGAATTAAAATGACAGGCGACTGGAAGCTCGGGGTTACCCTTACGGACTGAACGGAGGTGTTTCGCAAAGCGGTCACCCAATCTGCGTTTGGTCTCCCCAATGTAGAGGAGACCACATCGTGAGCAGCGAATACAGTATACTAGATTGCAAGAAGTACAAGTAAATCGCTGTTTCACCTGGAAGGGGTGTTTGGGGCCCTGGACAGTGGGCAGGGGGGAGGTATAAGGGCAGGTGTTACATCTCCTGCGCTTGCACGGGAAGGTGCCAGGTGAAGGGGAAGGGGTGCTGGGGGTGATAGAGGAGTGGACTAGGGTGTCTCGGAGGGAGCGGTCCCTACGGAATGCTGAAAGGGGAGGGGAAGATGCGTTTGGTGGTGGGATCACTTTGGAGGTGGCGGAAATGGCAGAGGATGATCCGTTGAATGTGGAGGCTGGTGGGGTGAAAGGTGAGGACAAGGGGAACCCTATTGTGGTTCCAGGAGGGAGGGGCAGGGATGAGGGCAGAAGTGCGGGAGATAGAACGGACATGGTCGAGGGCCGTGTCAACCACGGTAGAGGGGAATCCTCAGTTGAGGAAATAGGAAGACATGTCGGAAGCACTGGTGTGGAAGGTGGCACCGTCGGAGCAGATGCGGCAGAGACAGAGAAACTGGGAGAATGGAATAGAGTCCTTACAGGAGGCAGGGTGGGAGGAAGTGTAGTCCAGGTAGCTGTGGGAGTCAGTGGACTTGTAGTGAATGTTGGTCAATAACCTATCCCTAGGGATGGAGATGGAGAAGTCGAGGAAGGGAAGGGAAGAGTCAGATATGGACCATGTGAAGGTGAGGGAAGGGTGGAAATTGGAGGCAAAGTGAATGAAATTGTCTAGTTCAGGGCGAGAGCAGGAAACGGCACCGATACAGTCATCAATGTATTGGAAATAGAGGTGAGGGAGGGGACCCGAGTAGGACTGGAACAAAGAGTGTTCTACATATCCCACAAAAAGGCAGGCATAGCTAGGACCCATGCGGGTACCCATAGCAACACCTTTGATTTGGAGGAAATGAGTGGAGTCAAAGGAGAAGTTGTTCAATGTGAGAACAAATTCAGTCAGGCAGAGGAGGGTAGTGGTGGATGGGGACTGGTCGGGCCTCTGTTCAAGGAAGAAGCGGAGCGCCCTCAGGCCATCCTGGTGGGGGATGGAGGTGTAGAGGGATTGTACATCCATGGTGAAAATGAAGCGGTTGGGGCCAGGAAACTGGAACTGTTACTTTTTCTGGCAAATTTATATGACTCCTCTTTGGATCTAATACTATCCTTAATTTCTTTTGTTAGCTATGGTTGGGCCGCTTTTCCTTTTGTGTTTTTGCACCAGAAAGTAATGTGTAACTGTTGCAATTCATGCATTAGTTCCTTAAATGTTAACCATTGCCTATCCACGTCATGCCTTTTAATGAAGCTCCCCAATCTATCATAGCCAACTCCCTCGTCATACCTTTGTAGTTTCCTTTGTTTAGATTTAGGACCCTAGTTTTGGATTGGACTACTTCACTTTCCATCTTAATGAAGAATTCTATCATGTTATGGTCACTCTTCCCTAAAGGACCCCGCACAACAAGATTATTAATTAACCCCTTCTCATTGCACAATACCCAATCTAGGATAGCCTGTTCCCTAGTTGGCTCCTCAACGTACTGGTCTAAAAAACCATCTCGTACACACTCCAGGAATTCATCCTCCACAGTATTATTGCTAATTTGGTTTGGTCAGTCTATATGTAGATTAAAGTCACCCATGATTACTGTAGTACCCTTGGTGCTTCTTAGCTCCACCCAGACTGATTCTACATCTTGATTTTCTGAGCCAATATCCTTTCTCACTATTGCTCTGATTTCATCGTTTACTAACAACGCCACCCCACCTCCTTTTCCTTTTTGCCTGTCCTTCCTAAATATTGAATATCCTTGGATATTCAGCTCCCAGCCTTGGTCACCCTGCAGCCATGTCTCTGTAATCGCAATCATATCGTATCCGTTTTCATCTATTTGCGCTGTTAATTCGTCTACCTTATTACGAATGCTTCGTGCATTCAGATACAGTGCCTTTAGATTTGTCTTTTTAACATTTTTAGACATCTTAACATTTTTTTGTACTATGGCCCTATTTGTCTTACCATTTTTTTTTACCCGGACCCTATTTGTTAGTGCACTCTTTTGTTTGTACGCTCTGTCCCTTCCTGACACAATCTGGTTATCCTTACCCCAATCACTTTCCTGCACTGCTTCCTTGTCTTTTCTCTTTAGCATTCTAGATTTCTCTCCACCAGGACCCCCTCCCTCCCCTTATTTAGTTTAAAGCCCTATCTACCTCCCTAGTTATTCGATTCACTAGGACCCTGGTCCAGGTGTAGTCTGTCCCAACGGAACAGCTCTCTCGTTCCCCAGTACTGGTGCCAGTGCCCCACGAATCAAAACCCACTTCTCCCACACCAATCTTTGAGCCACTCGTTCATCTCCCTGATCCTATTGACCCTATGCCAATTTGCTCATGGCCCCGGTAATAATCCAGAGATTATGACCTTTGTGGTTCTGCTTTTTAATTTAGTCCCTAGCTTCTCAAACACTCTCAGCAGAACCTCTTTCTTAGTCCTACCTATGCCGTTGGTACCTACGTAGACCACGACAACTGGATCCTCCCCCTCCCATTCCAAGCTCTTCTCCAGCTCGGAGGAGATGTTCTTTACCCTGGCATCAGGTAGGCAACATAGCCTTCGGGACTCACGCTCCTGGCTGTAGAGAACAGTATCTATCCCCCTAACTATACTGTCGCCTACTACAACCACCTTCCTTTTTATTCCCCCCACTTGAACGGCTTCCTGTACCACGGTGCCGTGGTCAGTTTGCACATCCTCCCCGCAGTCCCCGCACTTGTCCACAAGGGTTGCAAGAACCTCGAATCTATCGGACAAGTGCAGAGACTGAGGCTCCTGCAATACTACCTCCTGGATCCCTGTATCTGCCTCACTCGCAATCACACCCTCTTGTCCCTGACCATGTGTCAATTCTAAAGTATTTAATCTAAGGGATGTGGCTGCCTCCCGGAGCAAAAAGTCCAGGTAACTTTCTCCCTCCCTGATGTCTCGCAATGTCTGCAGTTCAGACTCCAGCTCCTCAACTCGGAGCCGAAGTTCCTCAAGCCGCAGACACTTACCGCAGGTGTAGTCACCCTGGACAAAAATGTTCACAAGCTCCCACATATTGCAGCATCTCCTGTTCTCCCATTAATTAATTAATTAATTCAATTAATTCGTTTAGTGTTAATCAAATTATTTACCTTGTTTAATTTATTAAATTAATTAAAGTTTAGTTTTATATGTTAACTTAAAACTTAGCCCACAGTCACTACCAATCACTTACCTGCCTTACCTGTGACATCACACTGTAGTTTTCTCTTGTAGTTGCAGGTCTGCTGCTGCCTTTATCCCCGCTCTCAGGCCTCGGTCTGCTCCCAATCAGGTCCACCGCCGCTCTGCGGGAGAAGTTAGGAAAAGCAAGCAACTCCTGCCCCCACTTCACCGAACTCCCACACTTACCAAACTCCCAAGTTGTTCACTCTGTTCCAGCTGCTTCCCCACTACTGAGGTTAAACTGACCGGCCTATAGTTGCTGAGTTTATCTTTACACCCTTTTTTGAACAAGGGTGTAACATTTGCAATTCTCCAGTCCTCTGGCACCACCCCCATTTCTAAGGAGGATTGGAAGATTATGGCCAGTACCTCTGCAATTTTTCCTTCACTTCCCTCAGCGTCCTAGGATGCATCCCATCCGGTCCTGGTGACTTATCTACTTTAAGTACAGCCAGCCTTTCTAGTACCTCATCTTTATCAATTCTTATCCCATCCAGTATCTCCTCTACCTCCTCCTTCACTATGTCTATGGCAGCATCTTCTTCCTTGGTGAAGACAGATGCAAAGTACTCATTTAGTACCTCAGCCATACCCTCTGCCTCCATGCGTAGGTCTCCTTTCTGGTCCCGAATCGACCCCAACCCTTCTCTTACTACCTGTTTATTATTATATGCCTATAGAAGACTTCTGAATTACCTTTTATGTTAGCTGCCATTCTATTCTCATACACTCTCTTTGCCCCACTTATTTTCTTTTTCACTTCTCCTCTGAACTTTCTATATTTAGCCTGATTACCAAAAGTATTCTCAACCTGATTTCTGTCATACGTGCCCTTTCTCTGCTTCATCTTACTCTCTATCTCTTTCGTCATCCAGGGAGCTCCGACTTTAGTTGCCCTACCTTTCCCCCTAGTGGGAATGTACCTTGACTGTACCCGAACTACCCTCTTTAAAGGCAGCCCATTGTTCCACTACAGTTTTCCCTGCCAATCTTTGATTCCAATTTACCTGGGCCAGATCTGTTCTCATCCCACTGAAATTTCCCTTCCTCCAATGAAGTATTTTTTACTCTAGATTGCTCCCTGTCCCTTTCCATAGCTAATCCAAGCCTTATGATAGTATGATCACTGTTCCTTAAATGTTCACCTACTGACACTTGCTCCACTTGACCCACCTCATTCCCCAGAACCAGATCCAGCAACGCCTCCTTCCTCGTCGGGCCAGAAACATACTGATCAAGAAAGTTCTCCTGAACACACTTCAGAAATTCTTTCCCCTCCCTGCCCTTTACACTATTACTATCCCAGTCTATATTACGATAGTTGAAGTCCCCCATTGTCACTACTCTATAGTTCTTGCATCTCTCTGTAATTTCCCTGCAAATTTGCTCCTCCATATTTTCCCCACTAGTTGGTGATCTATAGACTACACCCAGTAGTGTAATGGCACCTCTATTATGTCTTAACTCTAACGAAATAGATTCAGTCCTTGACCCCTCCAGGAATCCTCTCTCTCCAGCACTGTAATATTCTCCTTAATCAATACTGCCACACCACCTCCTCTCATTCTTTCCCTATCTTTCCTGAACACCCTATATCCAGAAATATTTGTCCTATTATCTCCTTATGTGGCTCGGTGTCCAATTTTATTTGATAATGCTTCTGTGAAGCGCCTTAGGACAGTTACTATGTTAAAGGTGCTATATAAATGCAAGCAGTGTTCTGACGAAGTCATCGACCTGAAACGTTAACACTTCTTTCTCTCTCCTGACCTGCTGAGTATTTCCAGCATTTTCTGATTTTGTCAGATTTCCAACTTCCGCAGCGTTTTGCTTTTATATAATTGCAAGTTGTTGTTGTTGTTGACCATTTATCAGGATGCTAAGACTCTGGGTAGCTGCACAGAACCCTGACCAGCTGTCTCCCACGTCATTGCACCAGATTGCGTCATTCAAACAAGTCAGCGGCAAGGGAGGGGCGGTGTGCGCGCTGACGTCAGCGGCAAAGGGTGAGGCGGTGTGCGCGCTGACGTCAGCGGCAAAGGGAGGGGCGGTGTGCGCGCTAACGTCAGCGTCAAAGGGTGGTGTGCGCGCTGACGTCAGTCGCTGCGGGTGGGCGCGATCGGTGTGCGCGCTGACGTCAGTCGCTGCGGGTGGGCGGGACGGTGCGCGCGCTGACGTCAGCGGCAGAGGCGGGACGGTGTGCGCGCTGACGTTTGTCGCGGCGGTGCTATGTGGACGTTTCTGGCGCGGCAGAACCGGCGGAGCGGTTGCGAGGCCGTGAATAAAATGAAGATCTGGACCTCGGAGCATGTGTTTAAGTGAGTGAGAGAGAGAGAGGGCAACGCGGCCGGCATCACCCACCTCAGGCGCCCGGTCATAGGTTTGGTCAGGCCCCGGCGTCGGAGTGAGGAGCCGGCCTCGAGACGCAGGCCGCAGACTTCATTGTGCAGCAGGCCCGCAGCGGTGTTGAGCCGTCACTGGGTGTGTTGGGGGGAGGTGGCAGCCCGCCGCCGCGGGTCGGGTCGGTGAGAGGGCAGTGGGCCTGGGCTTGGGCTGGACGCGGCTCCGCTCCCCTGGCGGTGCTCACTCACCCCGTGGCTCCAGTCAAGGTGACAGCAGCCGGCGAGTGCCTCAGCTTGCTGACCTCTGGAGAGCGCGGGCCGTGAGTCAATGCTGCAAACAAGATGCAGGACAGGACTGTTGGGGGTAAGCGAGCCAGTTTATTGGGATTGACTATATTATTTTTCTTGTTTTGAGTCGTCACTAAAATCCCTCGGGATCCGGAATTTGTGGCTGCAAGATCTCAGCCCCATTTAGGTAAAGTGCAAGGAGTTTCCTGCAAGGAGCAAAAATTTACTTTTCCACTCTTTTAAATCTTTCGTGGACTATCTCATCTGACTCTTAACAGCTAGCTCATATTTTTGTTTGCTCAGCCTGATGGGCGACATGCACAGAAACCCATCACATTTTTCTAAGGCAGCATTAATACAAGGTTGTCTTCGTGTCTATGTGGCACTGCTATCATAGTATAGCATTTCTGGTATCATCATTGTAAATCTTCTCTGCACCCTCTCCAGTGCCTCTATATCCTTTTTATAATATGATGATCAGAACTGTATGCAGTACATTGTGTGGTGTAACCAAGGTCCGATACAGGTTTAGCATAACTTCCCTACTTTTCAATTCAGTCCCTCTAGAAATAAACCCTAGTGCTTGTTTTGCCTTTTTTATGGCCTTGTTAACCTGTGTCGCTACTTATAGTGATTTGTGTATTTGTACTCCGAGATCCCTTTGTTCCTCTACCCCACCCAGACTCTCACCCTCCAAGTGATGTGACCTCCCTATTCTTCCTACCAAAATGTAATACCTCACATTTATCTGTGTTGAACTTCATTTGCCAATTATGTGCCCATTCTGCAAGTTTATTAATGTCCTCCTGTAATTTGTTGCAGTCCTCCTCAGTATTGACTATTCCCCCCCCCCAAAAAAATTTGGTGTCATCCACAAATTTAGAAATTGTTTCTGATTCTAAAGTCTAAATCATTAATGTAAATTGTGAACAGCAGTGGTCCCAGCACTGATCCTTGTGGAACACCACAACCCACTTTCTGCCACTGTGAATAGCTACCCTTTACTCCTACTCTCTGCTTTCTGTCCTGAAGCCAGCCAGCCATCCATTCTGCTACTTGTCCCCTGACTCCGCATTCTCTGACCTTGTTCATCAGTCTATTATGGGGTAGCTTATCGAAGGCCTTTTGAAAATCCAGATAAATTACATCTACTGCATTACCATTGTCTCTCTGTTACCTCTTCAAAAAATTCAATAAGGGTGGTCAAGCAAGACTTTCCCTTTTGAAATCCATGTTGACTATTCATTATTATATTTTTGGTTTCTAGATGTTCTTCTATTTTCTCCTTTAGTAGGGATTCCATTATATTTCCTACAACTGATAAGCTGACTGGTCTATAATTCCCTGGACATGTTCTATCCCCCTTAAATATCGGTATTACGTTAGCTATCCGACAGTCCTCTGGCACTACACCTTTTTCTAAAGAATTATTAAATTTGCATAGTAATGCCTCTGCTATCTCTTCCCTAGATTCTTTTAAATTGCGTGGATGCAATCCATCCGGATCAGGGGGTTTTATCCTCTTGAGTTTGATTAGTTTATTTAATGTATCCCCTTTTTAATTTTAAATGCACTTATCTCATTACTAATCTCATCATCCAATGTCATGTCCACCTGTTCATCTCCCTGGTAAATACTGAAGCAAAATAATTATTTAATATTTCTGCCATCTCTCTATCGTTACCTGGGTATTATCTTGTCTATCTCTTAATGGCCCTGACCCCAGCCCAACCTTCCTTTTTTTTATTGATGTGCCTGTAAAATATTTAGCTATTTTGTATTAGGATTAGGCTGTGCTTTGATGCTTTCCACAGTCGTAACTCTCTGATGCTTGCTGTTGGGTCTCGCATATGATGAATAGCCATCAAGGAACCTGATGCCTGTGACTCCTACCCCAGCAAGAGTTCATGCCATTGGGACAGGAGAGGAGAATTTGACAGGACAAATCCTGTGTTTTTTTAATAAGAATTTTCTGTTTAAATCTGTTCAATACCTCACATAGTAAATCGCAGCCCAGATTGCTTGGACTGTGCTTTACAATCAGCACAAAGGTAATAACGGTCCTTCTCAATACTTAAAATATGTTTCGCGTTGTTGCAGCAACAAAGCCAGCTAACTTGTGTGTACAAGTTGTAGTGAGTTTAGAGCTGTAATTCGATCTTCTAATTTCCCATACCTACTTGCTCCAAGCAGTTTGTGGCAATTTTTGTGTTGACTTTATACAAGCTAGTGGACCTGGTGTTGCTCCTGGTAATTCAGATGATGTGCAGTGTTGTACTGAAAGATTATACCATTCAATATACAATATATTATTCTGCTGTTAATGTGGAACTGTTTTAAGTCTGCAAAGCATCTTTGCTGTAAATATCTTCAGTTTAGTTGCAAGCTAATGTGGGTGAGGGAGGTTTGCAGATTACTATTATGCCTGTAAGTTTCCAGCTTCAGGTTAATTTTCAGATTTCCTCACCAAAACACAATTTTCCCACGACTGACATTAGTATGGAATTATCCCTTTTATTTATACTTTTGCAGAGTAGGAACAAATGGCTTTCTAAATGTTGTACATTTATTATTTAATACCCATTTAACTGCAACTAGATAAACATTGTCCTAAAAATACACTTCATCACCAGGTGACTTGGACAGGTGTATCTGAGTCTTCGATATGTGTGCACTGTACAAGAAAGAGGATTTAAACACTTGAAGGACTAGGAAATTGTGAGAGTGGATAATTTCAATATGAAATACTGCGCCGTGTCTGCTGTGACTCGGTGGGCAGCACCCTCACCTCGGAGTCAGAAGGTGTGGGTTCAAGTCCCACTCCAGGGACTCGAGCAGACAAATCCAGGCTGACACTCCAGTGCAGTGCTGAGGGAGTGCCACATTGTCGGAGGTGCCATCTTTCAGAAGAGACTTTAAACCGAGGCCCTGTCTGCGCTCTCAGGTGGACGTAAAAGGTCCCACGGCACTATTTTGAAGAAGAGCAGGGGAGTTCTCCCCAGTGTCCTGGCCAATATTTATCCCTCAATCAATATAGCAAAAAACAGATTATCTGGTCATTATCACATTGCTGTTTGTGGGAGCTTACTATATGCAAATTGGCTGCTGCATTTCCCACATTACAACAGTGACTCCACTTCAAAAGTACTTCATTGGCTGTAAAGTGCTTTGAGATGTCCGGTGGTCATGAAAGGTGCTATATAAATGCAGGTCTTTCTTTCCTCTGAATTAAAGTTTATTTTTTAAATCATCTTGTATTATAGATGATATTTATATTCTTTCCTCATGGAGACCTGCCGTTGCCACTTACCAAAGTATCAGCTTGGCTAACGCTTTGCCGCTTTGTATGCTGTGATCAGTAAGCTTCTGAACTGGTCTGATGTGGAGCCCAGTTAGCATTCAATGCTGAAAAAATGCTTATTTGGAGGGTTTCCAATGGAATTTCTTAGTGACGCCATAACTATTGAAGACTGAAAGTCTCCCTTCAGATACCCGAAGTAGTGGGTCTCCATGATTAAGAGGGAAGGGAAGACTAAAGATTTTCCATATTTTTACCGTGCCATATCCTGGCTGGGAACCTTGGCCAGCAATGCCAAATCAGCTGTGATAAGATCTTTCTGTTCGTGATTACAGCATATGTCAGAGGTTGGGACAATAAATCTCACTGGTGTTTGGAGCCGCACTGTTAAATATCAGAAGAAAAGCTGCTATAATTACTGAGAGGCCATTCTGATTGTTAAAGGGATGATAGAATATTACAGAACCAGATCTATCAAATCTACATCAGGGTTTTTCCTATGTCGACTATCTCGACCAGTCCCACTCTCCTGCTTACCCTCCACACCCTTTTTTTCAAACAGCATCTAGCTCCCTTTGAAAGAATTTATGCATACTGCTTCAGCAACACTTTGGCAGAGAATTTCACATTCTAATCACTGTGTGTGTGTGACTACAAATACTAACCTTTTATGAAGATGAATTTGAGCCTGATCGTGAGTCTGACCGACCAATGGAAACAATCTACTGTTTACTTTATCATAACTCTTCAAAATCTTCGGTCATCCTTTAGCCTTCTCGACTTAAGTGAGAGCAGCCTCCAGTCTCTGTTAGTAACAAACTCCTCATGTCTGGTGCGTTCTTAGTGGATGTGCACTGCACCGTTTCATTGCTTTTATATCATTCCTATAATGAGATGCTCCAAACTGTACACCATACTCCAACTGTAGCTTCACTATGGTCTTGTACAAGCTCAGCATTGCATCCCTGTTTTTGTATTTAACATCTCTAAGTATAAAACCAAGGATTCTATTTCCTTTTTTGTGGTCTTGGGCTGACTCTTGCCTATGTATCTGCACACTAAGTCCCTCCGCTCCATTTCAAATCTTTACAATTAAGGTGTTATTTCATTTCCCTATTATTTCTAACGGTATTTGCAATTTTGTAAATTGAACTATATCCACAGCCTATATACCCATCCTGCTGGTTTATCTGTGTCCTCTAACTGCGTCATTTATGTATGGAGTAACTAAGAGTGGCCCCAGTATCAGCCACCACACCTTTTACCTACACCCTTTGCTTTCTGCCCTTTAACCACCTCTGTCCAAGTGGCCACGTTCCCCTTGATTTCATGTGCCATTAACTTTGCAGAAGTCTCTTTATTACTGTAAATCTTTTTTTTAAAGATCTATAAGACAATTTTGCTGCATTTCTCCTCTACATCCTCTGTTATTTCTTCAAAGAATTCCAGAAGGTTGGTCGAGCACAACCTGCTTTTAAGAAAGTCCTGTTCCTCCAATCTCTTAATAATTTCATCTCGCACTATGGACTCCAGTGTCTCGCCAATCTCTGAAATAAGACTAACTGGTCCATCATTTCCTGGCTTATTTCTTTGTTTTTTTTTTAAAGACGAGTGTCATATTTGCCACCCCTCATTCCTTTGACACAGTTTTCCTTTCCAAAGAATTTTGTGAAGTTGTAGCCCAGGCCATTGCTATTTTTCTTCTAGCTTCCCCCAGTATGTTGGGGTGTAAGCCTTCAGGTCCCGTTGATTCGTCCACCTTCTGTTGGAGTAATTTTTTTTTAGTACCATCTCTGATAATTTCCACTAAATGTTCTACATCCACCCCTTAGTGGTTCTATAATCTCAATATCCATTTCTGTAAAAACGGAGGCAGATTACTTGCTTGGTATCTCTGCCATTTCTTCATCCTCTACTGAGGGCTTTGTCATTTCTTGGGCCCTACCCATATCTTGGCTATCATCTGCTCATGTCTCTATAGAAAGTCGTTATTGCCCATCCTGCTTTTTTTGCACTTTACTTTTCTTTCATACACCCTCTTGGCATTTCTCTTTATAGTTCCCTAAATTTCTTACAGCTTCCCTTTTATTATCTGCCCTGTTGGTGCTCATTTTTTTAGTTTTAAATTCACAACAAACGCCTGAATGTGTTGGGGACAGCTATTTTTTTTTTAGAATGGTAATGGATTAATGATGTTGGTCAGGTACTGACCAACAGCATCCTTACTGAGCCCCATAGTTTAAAGGACTTTCTGTCCTCTATTAGTCAAAGGGCATACCACTGGTAATACAATACCTTGCATTCTAGAGCCAATGTTCAAATCGGTATCCAGTATTCTGCACTATGGAATTGATAGAATCTTCTCATTGTGCAATGCTATGTTCGTATACCCCAACTTCTGAGAGCCATCCGTTCAACTAGGAATTAAGAACAGAATATAATGTGTTTTTGAGTGAGACTAATGCTTGAACTAGGAAGTGCTGACCTGATTTGGAGTTTGTAACGTGTCAGAATTATTCTTTATCCCCTTTGTGTACTCCCTTAAAAGGCAAAATTTCCCCCGCAGTGTTGCAGCCTGTCATTTTTTTATGAAGTATTCTGTTGCTGAGATATTTGTATTTCTTTCTGCAGCCACCCATGGGAAACTGTGTTTAAAGCTGCCATGCAGAAGTACCCCAATCCCATGAACCCATGCGTTGTAGGAGTAGATGTATTAGATCGCCGTGTTGATGACCAAGGCAAGCTGCATAGCCAGCGGCTGCTCAGCACAGAATGGGGGCTACCGTCTGTTGTCAAATCAGTAAGTATTGTACTTCTACTAGAAACTCTTGGAAGTATTAAGGAGCAGAATCTACACATTTTCTTTTTCATGAATTCTATATATCTTGGGTTTTATACAATTTTTCTTTTTGAGAGCACAAAAATCCTTCAATATTCTTAAGGCCATTGCCCCCTCCTCCTCAAATCCTGTAGGGACAAGACCATCTGCAGCTGAAAGATCAGATGAGCTGTTCCCCATCCTGCACCAATGCTGCTCTTCGGCTAGCAGGAGATACGCAAGAGCGACCTGGCGATTATTGTCCCTCTGACTCCCCCCTCCCCGCCCCAGCCTTCTATGGGTAGATGACTGGCCTCTGTTTCAGTTGGTCCCCATGTTTGTACGGCTGAGTTTAGGAACTTATGTGCGTGGGGGATGAAACCTGCCTCGCTTCACTCAGTGGTGCCAAGAATTTGAATATTAAATCTATTAATGTTTAGAAGCAGTAACAAGGGGGGGAAATAGGGAACTGGTCTCTATCACTTAAGATAAAGTTTTCGATGAGTGAGGTTCAGGTACATTAAGCTGCTTGTTGTCCTGAAGGAAAAGTTTGATCTGTGGGATACCAGTTGTGGATTTTTTTTTGTTTGCAGTTCAATGTGTCCTCATCAACTTTTTTTTTTAAGTACCAATTGCAAATTGCTGTTTGGCTCCTAATGTGCCATGTTGGCATAACCCAGAGTATCGGCAGACTTCCTCCGAGAAATACTGAAAGTTGTAGTTTGCATTCCCACTTTCCCTCCCTGACCCCGGAAAAGAATTTTCCCGATAAATACGAATATTTTGGAAGAGCTGCGGTCATCTTCAGCCACAAATTCCTGCACGTACCCTTCCCTCCCCTCCATCAGCCATCTCCACTGTACCATTGCGGCCATTGTTTCAGCCACTGTGTACCTGCTCCCTGAAGCACCCTCTCTAAACAACTTCATCTTATCATTGCCCTCCCTGCTTTCAACAATATTTTAAAACCCTTCTCTTCCACCATATCTTCTCCCACCACCACCAGCTATTCTGTTACCTTCTCCTTACTGTTCAGCATTCAACGCCCTCTATAATGCTCTGAGCTGTCACTTTCTGTACGTAAGGGGTACAGTGCAAATGTACATTTTAATAGCTTGACACCAATTCTGGGGAGGGGGGTAGCAGTGTTGCATTGTACTGCAGTGCTTGTCCGACAAGTCAGCGTCCTTTGGTTGTGCTACCATGAACTATGTGTTGAGGGGTTTGGATTAATGACATTCTAACCTACATCATACCATTGATGGCTGTATATATAGGATACTGAAGGGGCTTGACAAGGTAGATGCAGAGAGGATGTTTCCCCTCATGGGGAAATCTAGAACTCGGGGGGCATAGTTTCAGAATAAAGGGTCGCACTTTTAGAACTGCGATGAGGAGGAATTTCTTCTCTGAGGGTTGTAAATCTGTGGAATTCTCTGCCCCAGAGAGCCCTGGAGGCTGGGTCATTAAATACATTTAAGGTGGCGATAGACAGATTTTTGCAAGATAAGGGAGTGAAGGGTTATGGGGAGCGGGCAGGGAAGTGGCTTTGAGCCCAAGATCAGCCATGATCTTATTGAATGGCGGAGCAGGCTCGAGGGGCCAAGTGGCCTATTCCTGCTCCTATTTCTTATGTTCTTATACTGTGCTCTGTAAACAGGGAAACACTATATATAATGGCTGGATGAGGGAAGATGAATTTGTAAACGAGCTGAATCCTATATTCATTTTATCCAGCGATTGTCTTAGCGAGCCTGGAGGAAAAATATGAATTGCATAATACTTTCGTTTTAGTAAATCATCCTGACGAGTAAAGTTCAGTAAGTTGGAGCAAAAACATTGATGGACTTTGATTCTATTGTGGATTGTGTTAAAGGTTAGATCACTGGATTGTGTTAAAGGTTAGATCACTGACGCATGAGTGGTTGTGTATGACTTCAGTTGTGTAATTCAGCGCCAGGCCCCTTGCTAGTGAACAACTCTTAACATATGGAAAAACAGGCCAGAAATAACCCAAGGTCACCTTTCAGTGCCTTCACTGCGACTGCTGCTCAGTGACTGGGAGGATCAGCTGGTTACCACGTAGAGTCATTCAAAAAGTTGGGAACATGATGTGCGCAGCAGAAAAGCTGGGGAAGTGCACTGGCTTTAGTTGGTACGGGTTTCCTATTCACCGCTTATAGCATGTGATTCCTTGCTGGTGACTTTTAACACATTTCTTTCCAAGTTAGATCCAGGGGTCAGAGTCTAGAATTGAACCCAGTTGGAAGTGCTATCTTTCAAAATTCAGAGTGACTGGAAGTTGCGCAGAAGTGTACTGCGCATTTATCTGGAACCGGATGCATTTTGTTTCTGTTGTTTTTTTCCCCGGAGCCCACTCCCTCCCCGGCACTTTCCCCCGGAGCCCGCTCCCTCCCCGGCACTTTCCCCCGGAGCCCGCTCCCTCCCCGGCACTTTCCCCCGGAGCCCGCTCCCTCCCCGGCACTTTCCCCCGGAGCCCGCTCCCTCCCCGGCACTTTCCCCCGGAGCCCGCTCCCTCCCCGGCACTTTCCCCCGGAGCCCGCTCCCTCCCCGGCACTTTCCCCCGGAGCCCGCTCCCTCCCCGGCACTTTCCCCCGGAGCCCGCTCCCTCCCCGGCACTTTCCCCCGGAGCCCGCTCCCTCCCCGGCACTTTCCCCCGGAGCCCGCTCCCTCCCCGGCACTTTCCCCCGGAGCCCGCTCCCTCCCCGGCACTTTCCCCCGGAGCCCGCTCCCTCCCCGGCACTTTCCCCCGGAGCCCGCTCCCTCCCCGGCACTTTCCCCCGGAGCCCGCTCCCTCTCTGGCATTTTTTTCCCCCGGAGCCCGCTCCCTCCCTGGCATTTAAAAAGCACTTTTTTAACGAGCCCTCTCCCGCAACAAGCCGGAAGTGCACATGCGCAGAATGCTTGTACGCAGCTTCCAGATCGTTGGCAGCATTCAAGTCCATTTTAATTATGTGATATAAATTTACTGCTCAGACACAATCCGTTCAAATGTTGTGCTTGTGAGATTTGTGTTTCTGTTAAATGAAATTGTATTTTAAAAAACAAAATTACTTGTTCTTGAGATTAAATTGAAGCAGAGGTTTATTCAACTTCCCCCCCCCCCCCCCCCCCACCACCAGAAAGCACCAGTACCCCCCTCTAACCAACCTACTGGCAGTGTGCCACTTTGCAACAGTGCATGTGGCACTGCTTGCCTGTAGGTGAAGTCATCGTGTCCATTTTCTACAGGTTGTAAAATAAAAATCATTTTGTAGAAGATGTAGTTGGAATGGTATCACGGATTGAGAGTGAAACAAGAGCGTCTCGTGAACACCATCTCGACTCCTCAGATTTAAAAACATCACCTGCAACTTCCATTATTTCTTGTACAGCTCATCCTAATACCTTGAGTCTGGTATTTACTGGGGAGCAAGAGGGTTTCTGGTGCTGATCGAAGTGGATCACTGTGTTGGTGCATCAGTTTGACACCTGTATGTTTAAATATTATAAATGAAGGGTTGGGAGTAGGGAGGAAAGAGTTTGACAACTGAACAATTATTAGAAATGACTCCCTCCCATTCTGGCTCCTCACCCCCCAAACAAAAGAAATGGCTGTCTCTGCTTTGGCAAGCTACCAGTCAACTAGGGCATCTCAGTTGTGTCCATGAGTTGTAGCATCGGGAATGTTGAGTGTCTCGTTTAGAACAGTGTGGTTGGGGAGTGGTCATAGTCATAACAGCACAGAAGGAGGCCATTCGGTCCATCGAGTCCGTGCCGTCTCTCTGTAGAGCAATCCAGTCAGTCCCATTCCCCCGCTCTATCCCCGTAGCCCTGCAAGTTTATTTCCCACAAGTGCCTATTCAGTCTCCCCTTGAAAACATTGAGTGTCTCCACTTCCACCACTTCCGTCGGCAGCGAGTTCCAGGTTCTTACCACTCGCTGCGTAAAAAAGTTTTTCCTCACATCCCTCCTGTATCTGTTGCCCAAAACCTTAAATCTGTGTCCCCTAGTCCTTGTACCATTAACTAGTGGGAACGGCCTTTCCCTGTCTAGCCTATCTAAACCTGTCATAATCTTGTACACCTCGATCAAATCACCCCTCAACCTCCTTTGCTCTAATGAAAACAAATCCAGCTTCTCCAACCTGTCCTTGTAGCTAAGATCCCCCATCCCCAGAACCATTCTGGTAAATCCACTCTGCACCCTCTCAAGGGCCTTCACATCCTTCCTAAAGTGTGGTGACCAGAACTGGATGCAATACTCCAGTTGTGGCCTAACCAGTGCTTTATAAAGGTTCAGCATAACTTCTCTACTTTTGTACTCAATACCTCTATTTATGAAACCCAAGATCCCATATGCTTTGCTAACCACTCTCTCAATATGTCCTGTCACTTTCAGGGACCTATGCACATTAATTCCCAGGTCCCTCTGTCCCTGCACACTTTTAAAACTGTGCCATTAAGTGTATGTGTATAGGTCATGGGGCTAGTTTTGCTGTACTGTACAATGTTATTCTTGTCAAATGCTAGATCATTGCCAAAGGTTACAGGAGTTGAATGTATTCACTGTGATTAATGCCATGTGAAAGAATTAATAGTATATTTACCAAAAACATTGACTAACGTTTCTTCCAATTTTCCAGCTTATTGGTGCATCGCGGACACGGACATATGTACAGGAACACTCTGTCGTGGATCCCGTGAAACGGACCATGGAGCTTAGATCCGCAAATGTTAGTAAAGTAACGTGACTGTAGAAACAGGACATAATTTCCCACTGTGTGTAATGCATGAGGGGATAATTGGAGCCCTGATATCTGACCAGAAATATTGTATGGTTTCAGGAGCTCCATGTTTAGCCGGCAATCAGCTCCACAACAACCCTGTCATTCTGAAATGACAAGATCCTGTTTCACATAACAGGCTGCGTTCGGTGTATGAGGTTCAGTTTTTCTGGAACTGCATTTCTTTCTACAGGCTCAACAGAACACGTTGAATATGTAAACTCTTGAGCGCTGTAATCTGCGGGCGAGGGGAGAAATCTCTCACTAAACAAATGAACCCGTAGCAACCAGTTTGTACCAGTGAGCACAAGGCGTTAACAAACTAATTAAAATGGTTTCTTTCATCACTGGCATGATGAGAGCCAAAGTTTATTTATGTAGAACATGTCTTCTGTAATGACTTTGCAACTACATCGTCTTAATCAACAGTTGGCCTATCTCATTTATTACTTTTACCGACTTATTCTAAAATGTATTGCATTTATGGTATAATGGGAAGGTTATTGCAGACCCCTTTCAGGTGTTTTACTCCCAAATGGTTGCTGTGCTATGGGTCCACGTTGGCAGCAGTACCCTAGTCCACGTGTCAGCCGGCTATTTGATTTGAGGGCATCATAGCTGAGCCCAACTGATTCTCATCAAGTGCACATTTTCACAGGGTCTTTGGATAGTGAGCAGGAGCTTGAATCGGCACTTTTGTCCCCCTTCTCTAGCCCAGGGATAATGAGGCCAATTGTGGTAATGTTGCCCCAACTGTGATCAGCCAGCTTGACACAGACTGTTTCTGTGCTGTAAATTGTATGTAATTCAGTATCGTTCTTCCCATATCCGTATGTCACAGTGTGCTATAGTATAAAGCTCACTTTACCATAACAATGTACCTCAGTCCCAACCTCAGAACAGCAACCCCTGTTGCACCAGTGGTGCTTTTCCATTTACTGAAGCCGCCAGCATGTGGCCCCTCTGAGATTGGGTGTAGTTTTATGCTGTGGTCCATACCCATCAGGGACTGGGTTGAGACTACCCAAGCTGACGTCTCTTATGGCCGTAGACAAACCATTAGTTTGGGTTTGATTTGAACCCAAATCCCAAGATGAAGCCAGGTGTCTTCCCAACTGCATCACCCAGTTCCGTATCCATTTTGATAGGATTTTATTAATGGCCAGGTAATCTGTCACTAATGGTCTTTTATTATATAGTTATATTTGAGTGTCTTGATTCTAGAGCCCACAAATGTATGT
This sequence comes from Somniosus microcephalus, assembly GCF_052327205.1. Taxonomy (NCBI): domain Eukaryota; kingdom Metazoa; phylum Chordata; class Chondrichthyes; order Squaliformes; family Somniosidae; genus Somniosus; species Somniosus microcephalus. The sequence continues at coordinate 104,521,379 of NC_140999.1, forward strand.
GCTGCTTAATGTTTCATTCTTGTTTCTTAATTATTTTACAGATAACGCTAACAAATCTAGTGTCGGTGGATGAACGGTTGGAGTATAAACCCCACCCACAGGACCCAGAAAAGTAGGTACAAGCACACTAGTGTTGGCCAAGTGCAAATATTCTACACGCTGCACATACTTGAACCCACTGAAGAAATGTATTTTTATTGCTCGTCCGTGTGGAAGATGTGAAATCCTTCTATTTCTTCGGTTCTGGTAGATGGATGACGTTCAAGATTTCCTCTTGGGTGGCCATTGTCTGCTGTTCCTTGCAGGCACCAAATTGAGAGCGAGCACCTTTTGCATCAACTCGGCTGAGAGCAGGAATTTGTAGTGAAATGATTGAACTGCGGTGTCGGCCAGTAGTGATCCAGCTCACACACTGGTTGCTGCTCTTTTTCTGTCATTTTCGAAACCTAGATATCTAATAGTATAACTAGGCAATGAGGCTGGATAAGTCAGTTTGCAAACCCATGGGAATTCATTAACTTGTTGCATCGGCTCCTTTGTTTGCCACATTACTCTGCCTTCTTGCTGTGTCTGATCCTTTCTGTGCAGATGTTTACCACATGGCTTGTTCCTGTTGGCTTGCCCTCCGTGGAAAGGCAGGTTGCTTTGGTGTGTGAAGGGAAAGTTGCTTTCTAACATACGTCTTTGCAGCGGTATCAAGCGGAACGTGAGCCAGGAAATTGTATAATATGAATTGAGGGCAAGGAGGTACAGACTATACCTCTATTGTAGTGCTCCTCCTCTTCCAATAGGACCTCTAATGTATGATCTGGTTTTGTTGTTCCAGGACCATTCTTACCCAAGAAGCTATAATCAGTGTAAAAGGGGTCAGTCTAAGCAGCTACATGGAAGGAATAATGGCGAACAGCATCTCTGCTAATGCAAATAAAGTGAGTGCAAGTAAATGACTCGACGGGGAGAGACCATTTTCTAATCTTAGCAGCGGCCTTGGAATCTCCTATTTTCCTCTTGAATTAGCTATGCAGCATAATAGTTTACCCCGTGTGCTGTCCTCCCCAGCATTTTTTCACTACCTTTTAAGTGAAGTCTGATTCTAAGGATGCTGGTAGCTCTTCAGTATCTCGCTTCCTCTTCCTCCCCATGACCATTCTGCATGGATGAACCCACATATTTGAGCTTCATAGCCAAGCCTGATCCTGTACTCATTCACGAGGCGATGAGGACTGCTTTGTGATCGAGAGGAGATTCTGCCTAATCTTTAGTTCTGTTTCCCCCCCCCCCAACCAACCTTCCTCTTCCTGGCTCTTGGGCACTGAGGACAATTGCAGCACCCCTAATGCGCCCCCTGAAATCGGCTAACTAAGCAGAGATCAGGGATGAACCTGAGACCACCTTGGTTTATATGGCTCGATTGACTTGGTGCATTGGCTGCTCAGGGAGTCTCAAAGCAGTCTTACTGCATTGTTTTATACTTGTCTCATCCTTGCTATGCACCTGCAGCTACATTTAATGAACCACTTGCACTGTCTGTAGCCACTGTGCTAACGCTTGTCTGTGTTTCTCAATGCAGGGACGGGAAGCAATGGAGTGGGTAATTCACAAGTTAAACGCTGAAATTGAAGAGTTGGCAGCATCTGCACGAGGGAGTATCAAAATGCCAATGGCTGCAACATCAGTGGAGTAACAGCTGAGACTTGTACAGAAATTCATTGCCTGCCTCTGGGCTATTTAGCCTACTGCTTCCCACTGTGCATTTCATGTCCCTCGTTCACCAGGGCCCCAGATCTAAGCAGCTTAGACTCGACTGATTCTTCTTCTGTTTCAGTGGGACACTCCGTGCAGCTGCGTGCTGATTGTGATCCTGCTGTGTGGTGCTGGTGTTCACCTGGAGGTTTTAAAAAAAAAAAGTGTATTAGAACAGGTGCACAGAGGGAAGTACTAGGTTTTAATATTAATAGGTATAGTGTAATGTTGGCGGAAGAATTGAGAGATGGAAAAGACCAGTAAGTTGGCAGTGGAGGAGCTTGTGATCTCAGTATCTCAGATTTTGTGGCCCATGTACTTGCAGAGGTTAAGGACAAAACTGTTGTGCCACTTACCTGAATAGATCAGAAAGCAGTACCCTCCCTGGTGGATCAATTGGCAAAGACCCTGTATAACTCAGCCAAATAGACCAAGTTCACTCTCTCTCATATTGACTCTGTTAACTTGTCTTAGCCAGTTGGCCAGTAGGGTTGCTGCAGTTAGCCTCCGCAATGCTAGGCAAGAAAAATCAGCCAGGATTCCCATTCCTGATCACTATCTAGAAAACACTGTGTATATGTTTGTGTATGTGTTTGTGTGCATATGTTGGGTGAAGACAGGATTGGGCTCAGCTGTGATGCCCACCAACCTACTGACGCTCAATGTCTAGGCTCACAACTTGTGAATCGCCACGTGGATGAGGCACTGGAGGGTAGCAAGCACCTGCTTAGCTGAAACCCAGCATGAGTCAGCACCTAGCAGCTTCGGGCAGGGGTGGAGGTACAGGACATGCGCAAACATTTCACCTGCAATTTGGACGAGCACTTGGGATTTAGGCTTGGTGGAAGTCACGGACTAACTTGGGATTTGCTGGCAGAATTGTGCTGTTTAGTTCAACGTGATCAAAACTTTGGGAAAAGAGTTGTTTTGACCTCCCATACCTAACAGCCCAATTGTTAGTTCCAAACAGCAAGTATTGCAGCATGAGTGTTTTAAATTTCAGTATTAAAATTGTTAACTTTTGGAACTTGTATCCAGTTCTCAGTCACTCAATGGAATGTGTTTCAATAAATGGGCCTCTGTCGTCGTAAGAGATACAATATTGTACAGAAGGGTTATGGAGCTGGTGCATTTTATAGAAAGTCTTCAGGCCAAGAGCAAGTCTGTGTTGGAAGCCAAGGGTGTTGCCAAAATCCTCCAAAAAACTTTACAGTCATGGTTTTTGCAGAGTCTCAAAATTCCTGCGAATCTCTATGTCACTAGGTTTCGGTGGTAATCTTTATTTCATCAGCGTTTACAATTTACCCTGGAGAGAACTAAACCATGTCGTTGCCATAGATTTTCCACATTGAGGTGTTGACATTCCTAAAACACTGAAACGTTACTAAAGGTTTTCTGTATGTTGAGATTTTTTGGATCTAGCACTTTTTAAAAGGGAAGCCATGGGACACTTCCCCTTGAATTATTTTTGGTCTTCACTGGAACATCCTACGATCCAACAGTAAATTCGCTTCTCTCCCCTCCCACAGCCACTTTTAAAATTGTCAGAATTACAGTGGAGCCTTGTGATAACTCTTGCATATCGTAGCTACCTCAGTGACCAGGCTTGGGCCCCTGTGTTCTGACCCTAAGGAGCAGTATTACTTTTGGCTACTGGCCAAATATCTAGGATGCTTCTGTAGCCACTTACTGACTACAGGGAAACATGTTTTTGTTGTACCACAACAATATCACACAGTTAAACGGGAGAGTTCACCATGTGAGAATTCCTGGGCCAAGCTGTGGAGAGGAGAACCTTTTGTAGTGGTAAAAGGCTAAAGCTGGCGCTTGACAAATTCTGGAACTGAGCTGTGCTCTTTGTGATCTATATCACTTCAAACACATGCTTAGAATTTTTAAAAGCAGTTGAAAGTGTATAGAACCTGAATTTCATTTTGTGTTTGCAGGGTTCTAGTAACAAAACAGGTTCTAGTTCTAAATGTAAAGCGATTACTGTAGCTTGCAGAGTTCTTACAATGAAGTGTCAGCTTGGTTCAGTTGGTAGGAATCTTGCCTCGGGATCAGAAGGTCACTGGTTCGAGCCCCACTCCAGCATTGAACACCAGCATAATAGCTACACAGCAATCAGAAATACCATCCTTTTGATGAGACTTGATCAAGGCAAATGGACATTAAGAACCCTAAGGTAGTATTTGATCGAGATGGGGAGTTTTCCCACTGACTTGGCTAACATTCCTCCCTCAATCAATACCATCAAATACATAATAACTGATCACTTATCTCATTGCTATTTGTGGGACCTTGCTGTATGCAAAATGTACATTTCCCTACATAAGTCACTCCACAGTAATTCATTGAATGTGAAGTGCATGAGAAGTGCTTTACAAATGCAACCCTTTAATATTAAATAGACTTTTTAACTTAACTCCAGAACAGTTTTGAGTTTGAGAATCCCATTTGTGTTGTCCTTCCTGAGGGCTCCTTATTCTCTTTGAGCTTTCCTCTTTCTGGAACATTTTTGTTGGAGAGTTGAGAGCTTTTGGCTTCTGAAGTGATGCTGCTGAGCTGCTCCCTCTATAACCACTGATACTGCACAGAGAAGTCTTAGTACCAACTGATCCACTGACTGGTAAAGACACGTTTGGTTTACTCACAGGGACTGTGCTCTACTCGGTCTCCATTATATTTACAGGGAGTGCAAACTCAGCTGTGCTACTGTGTAGGTGGTCTATGTCAGTGGAACAAGCAGAGAATGGCAGCAACAAGTTGGTACACCTGCAATCTCCTGCACATTCTGTTCCAATACACTGATGAAAACATCACTATCTGATGCAGAGACCTATGTGCAGCATGATGGGTGCAGGGTACTCCTGGTGTTTGCTATTCCACATCCCACACAGCATATCTTCTAATAAGGAAACTCTTCACTGGTTAGTTCCAAACTTTGAATTTTCTTTAAACAATTCTCTAGTGACACTTTTCTTAATATAAGTCTGGAATTTTGCCACTGTCTGGGCAAAGCATAAAAGTAAGTTGTGCCAAAACACATGCAGTAGTGTTACACAGATGGTGAATATAAATACTGTAAATGTTTAATAAATTAGGTTTTTAAATTAGCAATATATGGAAAATGTCACTTTGCACATGGTGAGTTTGTTACTCTGCCTCAGAGTTTGTATCATTTTACAGCTGGGGAATGGGATTAAAGTAGCTTAGTGAAGAGAGGAAGGTACAGTTAACATTTCAGGTTGATTAACTTTTTCTGACGAATGGTCATCGAACCGAAACATTGACCCTACCTTCCACTCGCCACAGATGCTGAGTGTTTCCAGCATTTTTTATTTCTGACTCCCAGCATCCATGGTGTTTTTTATAGTAAATAGCTCCAGTTGAAGAGTTGAACACCAGCACAGATAGCTTCCTGTGCTGTAGTTTCTGTGATTCTCTAGGGATACTAAGGCTGGTACGATTCTGTAAAACTAAATAGGGATTAGAACTGGAACCCAGGATTTCAGCATCTGGTACTTGCAGGCCTAACAGCTCGTACTTTGAAAGGTAGGTTTCAGAAGGGAGTAGATTTAATTAGACAGCCTAACTCAATATTGTGATGAGAGTAAAAAGTCTTGATTGGTGAGGGGGCAGTTCTCCACTGAACTCTGCATTTTGAGTATGTTAAATTGGCTTGGAGGGATTCTTCCAGGCTCTACCCTTTCACCTATTTTTCTTGATTGTTTTGCTGTGGTACAGTGGGCCAGTCTGTATCTGCTTGTGTTTGCTGGGTTCCATCTTTATATAAAATGACCTGTGAGCTGGAACCTTTTACAACTATGAAAAGACGCAAATGGATTTTATATGCTGCTGGTAACATTTATTATTTAATGTTTTGGTAGGTGATGATTTTTGTTAACTTCATGTGACCAACAGAAAAAAAGTGAGCAATGGATTAGGCTTGTTCAATTGAAACATAACACAGTATTCTGTTAGTTGTTTTAACTTTGTTTTCCTGTGTAATATCTCCGTTAACTTCCATTTCCATGAAGGATTTTTTGTATGGAATAGTATTTATTTTACTAGCACTGAATTGTACTTCAAACTTCAGCCAAGTTGTTTATCATTTTTAACAAAACTGCTGTCAATAAAATTTAGTGTTTTTAAAGTAGAATGTATTGTCTGAATTTCTTTGCATTCGAAGGTTTGTCTAGGCCCATTATTAAGTATTAAGCCAGATGTTGAGTAATAGGCGAGAGCATCCAGTAGTCCAGACTTGGAAGAGTGGACAGTGCTAGAAACGGGACTGGGGGAGGCCATCAGCCCCTCTAGGCTGTCCCGCCATTCAATCAGATCATGGCTGATCTGCACCTCAACCCCATTTACCTGCCTTTGCTCCAAATCCCTCGATACCCTTGCCCAACAAAAAATCGATCTCAGTCTTAAGTTTCAATTGTGCAGCATGCACAACATTTGGCGGAAGAGAGTTCCAGATTTCTACTACCCTTTGTGTGAAGAAGTGCTTCCTGATTTCACTCCTGCAAGGCCTGGCTCTAATTTTAAGATTATGTCTCCTTTGTACTGGATTTCCCCACCAGAGGAAATAGTTTCTCTTCACCCATACAAATCCTTTTATTTTAAACACATGGATTAGATCAGTGGTTCTCAAACTGGGGTCCGCAGAGACTTTCCAGGGGGTCTGAAATAATGTGAAAGTGATTACCGAGCACAGCCAGCCTTACACCTAACCTCTAACATTGTTAAGAGGGAGGATAGTTTGGCCCACCTTGCTTCCTTCACGCAAAGGATTGCACAGAAAGAAAAAATACTCTAGTTTGACTAATACGGAGAGATCGCTCTTGTCTTTTGTAGCTGCATACATCATTGAATGACGTTAGAGAGCTGAAATGAAGTATTATCGGAAAGCGGCCAACATTAAAACATCGCTGAATGATGATTAGGTGACAGTTTATGAAATTAAATGCTTATACTGACCGCACATATGATGTTTGCAAATTCAAATCCTGGAAACAGGACTAAAAACGTTTTAAACTCAAAAATGCCTCCCGTGGGTGTCAACATTAAGTTTGTAATCACAGAAACAGAAACCCCACAGTGCAGATAGAGGCCATTTCGGCCCATCGAGCCTGCACCGACACACATCCCACCCGATCCCTGTAACCCCTACACCAACACATATCCCACCCTATCCCCGTAACCCCACGTATTTAATCCCCCCTAACACTAAGGGTCAATTTATCATAGCCAATCATCCTAACCCGCACATCTTTGGACTGGGAGGAAACCGGAGCACCCGGAGGAAACCCACGCAAACACGGAGAATGTGCAAACTCCACACAGACAGTCACCCGAGGCTGGATTCGAACCCGGGTCCCTGGCGCTGTGAGGCAACAGTGCTAACCCGCTACTCACCTGTTGTGCTGAACTGCACCTAGGAATTGCTCATTTAAATTGATGTATAAACTGTAGATGAGCATTGATGTAGATTTCACTGCTCCTGCAGGGTGCTGGAATTCCTATACAGTGACACAACCCATTCCTCAAATAGGCAGTGGCTGCCCGATACAAAACCAGCAACTAGCACTAACCTGTCCAAGACAGGGTATTGGGGATGTTTGGCGTACTAGAAGTCACATCTGCTGTGTTAAATAAGCAAGCATGATTATGATTTTACAAGTTTTGTGATATAGCAATACATATTAATTTTAAAGCAATATGTGCACCGCATCCTACCTCAAATAACCCATGATAAAAACACGGGCAAGCTACATACTTCAATGATGACCTAATCTCACTAAGAGAAATTGTTAGCAAGACAGTCCTTAAATCAGTAATAGAATTTCTTTCTTGTTACTTATACATGTTAAATCTTTTTTGCAGTGGTATATAAAAACTCCATAAAATGAGCTAAAATGCAATAACCTAGAACGATACAGCTTCCTAAAGTGTAGTGGCCAGCATTGGACAAAATACTCCAGCTAGGGCCAAACCAGTGATGTTTACCCTAACTTCCTTTCTTTTGCACTCTGCCTCTATGAGAAAAATGTTTCACAAGCTTTTCAGTAGAATAGGCCTGTTATTGTCAGCAGTTTGTATAACTGTCCTCCACCTACGTCAGAAGACAGTTTGTCTACTGTGGTTATCTTATGTTGTAGGATCATAGCACAGGAACTGTTGGTTGACTGTATCTGCCTATCTTGGAATGTACGGCAGTGGTTAGGAGGCTGCTTGACTTGGGAAACATTGCAATCTACTGACATACAGGCACCAAAGCAGGCTCAAGTTCCCATAATATGAGTGATTTCATGCATTTATATAGTGCCTTTTGTTGTGTATGTAACCTGTTCCACCTTAAGAGAGCTTAAGCCTGTTCCACCTTAAGAGATGTACTACTTTCTCAGGCTGCTGTAGACGTAATACCGGGGGTGAACACACCGGTATATAAGCACTGTGCAGTAATCTTGTATTCAGTATAGTCCCTAACTCCAACCAGTAAAGACCTGTTTTTATTGTTACTCATTAGTCTGTGTCTTAATTAACTAAATAATTCACAGACTTAACACTGGCGACGAGTCAGGTTCTTACCCTGCGGCAGTTATTCCACGGCGGTTGAAGAGAGGTTTCAAACCACACCACCCCACTGGAAGCGACAGGCATTAGGACCCTGAAGCCTCCATCAGCTTGTGAACCGGAGTAGAAGACAGGGCTGGGGAAGACAGAGGTACAGGGCGATAGCGATCGGCAGATAAGGGCCGGGCCGCTTTGAAGTGAGGGGCGCAGCCGGGCCATCGATCGCAACCACCGATAAGGGCCGCACTCGGGCTGAAAGGGCAGCGGCTGCAGAAATTGAAGGCGCGAGAGCCGCGGTGAAAAGCGCGGGCCATCGATCGCGATCGGGAGATAAGGGCTTTGGAGTGCGAGGCGCAGCCGGGCCATCGATCGCAAGCACTGATAAGGGCCGGGCCGCTTTCAAGTGCGAGGCGCAGCCGGGCCATTGATCGCATCCGCTGATAAGGGCCGCACTCGGGCGATCGCGGCGAAGATAAGGGCCGCACTCGGGGGCTGAAGGGAGACGGCGTCGGGGGACGGGTGAAGACCGCCAAGTGCGGGAAAACCGCCATTTTGTGGGCGGAGGACGACGGCAAGAGCGGGAAGCCGCCATCTTTGATAACAAGTAAAGAAAATAAAATCTGAGAAATTGCAAATCTACAATGCCTAAACTCGGGAATATTAGCACCTTTGATAGTGACCTCGAAGATTGGGCCATATATGTTGAAAGAGTAAAAAATTATTGTAAGGCCAATAAAATTCGTGACCAAGATAAAGCTGTAACATTATTAAATTTAATGGGTGCGAAGACATACGGGCAATTGAAACACCTGTTATCACCAGATAAACCGGCGGATAAGACGTTCGATGAGATTGTTACTGTCCTGAAAGATCATCTAAACCCCACGCCGCTGATGCTAGCGGAACGATTTAAATTTTACGACAGAAGGCAGCTACAGCATGAAAGCAATGCTGAATATTTGCTGGAATTGCGTAAATTAGCGAAATATTGCCAGTTTGGAACGGGACTGACAGATGCACTACGAGACAAATTTGTGTGTGGTTTATTTAAACAGGATACACAAAAGCGACTGCTCGAGGAGAATGAGCTGACGCTTGAGAAGGCGGTCACTATGGCAGCAGCACACGAAGCCGCAGCGAGAGGCACGGCAGTAATGCAGCTACGGTCACCGGAGCTCAGTGCACACAAATTGGGTGTGAGTTCTGGCAAATGTTATCGTTGTGGAAAGACAACGCATGATCAGAACCAGTGTTGGTTTAAAAACCAAGAATGTAGAACTTGTGGTAGGCTTGGACACATAGCTAGAGTATGCAGGTCAGGGAAGAAGACCAGCAACAAGAAGTCACCGCAAGGAAAATACGCAAAAGTACACAAGGTGGCCGAACAGGAGTCCGATTCAGACGCTAGCAGTAATGAACTGGCTGGCTTAAGCAGTATTGAACTGGCTAGCTTAAGGGTACTCAACGTTGGTAAGGGTGCAGACCTCCAGACAATTTGGGTTACTCTTCAGATAGAAGGAGTCCAAGTAAAAATGGAATTGGACACTGGATCGGCATTGTCGGTCATGAATAAGAAAGATTACAGAAGGTTATTCCAACATATTCCCCTACAGGATACGGAGATTATATTGACAACCTACACGGGGCAGAGAGTGTACCCCATCGGGACAATAAAGGTTGCAGTGGCCAACAAGGGCGAAGGAAGTCAAATAATGGACTTATATGTGCTACCGGAGGGAGGTCCACCACTACTAGGCCGGGAGTGGTTTAGAAACATAAATATGGACTGGCATTCGCTAAAAGCCATAAAGAGTGAGAACTCGGTGCAGATAATCAGCCCAGACTCTAGAACTGATGATGGTAAGACCAACCCATGTGCAAAAGACAAAGTTTCAGCACAGAATTCCACTGAACAACAACAACATAGTTTAACAGAGAATTCTGAGTCTGTCAAGTCTACTGATATGCACATTTTTGAGGGACACTGGGCTCGAACTCAACTCCATTTCAAACTACAACAGCAATTAGAACAAATGATTCGCCGTTTTGAGCAAGAGATGAATGAAATAAAAAAGTTCTTTGTTACAGAGTGGGAGAATCTGGAAAGGCAACAGAAGCAACTGATGGAGAAAATGGAGCAGGAGCACACCAACCATCTGCGCGAGGAGGCCGAACGAATCAAAGCTGATTCAGGTTCTGAAGGTGCGTGCCATAATCTGGTGTCAGAAGAGTTAACGGTCAGCCAACTCCTTCATATGCTGAGGGACAAGACTCTGAAATGGGAAAAACTTGAACACGAGCTGCGATCTTCAAAGGAAAAGGGTTCGGAGCTCTCAAAAGTCATTGAGATGGCTGATGTGACGACACAGACTGAAACGACTGCAACAGAGCAGCCATTGGATGCCAAAAGTACGCTGACTCACGTCAATGTAGAACAACAGACCGCTGAAACAGCTGCTCCGGTAGAGGGATTGCATAGTCCGATCAATCAATCTCCAAAGGAAGTTGAAGTATTAAAATCACAAATGAGGTCACTAGTAAACGACTTGCTGAAAGCCCAGAAAAAGCTGGATGCAGAGGTACACATGAAGAAGTCTCTTCAGGAAAGATGTCTGGATTTGGAACAAGAGCTGGCTAACGTCCAGCTGGGTATGGAGGAAATAGACGACCCTCTCACTGGTCTAGCTCAGGACGACACCGAATATTACCATGACCTGGTGGACGACACCGAATATTACGATGTCCTGTCCTGCCCAGCTTGTAACTTCGACTCCCAAAGTGCAGAAATCATGGAGGAGCACCAAAAGTCTACGGAACATCGGGAGAAGCTGGCTCTACGACGGAAACAGGAGGAAGAGAAGGAGGAACTGCGCATGCAGCTGGCAGCTGTGGCAGCTGACAATGGAGCCCAGAGAGTCTCCAAGAAGCAGAAAAGGAAAAGTAAAAACAGAAGATGACCCATCTGAACCATTATCACCTCTACCAGATCACACACGTGGTCCCTCCGAACGGAGCCAAATCAGTTCGGAAGTTCAAGCTGTTAAATCCATGAAAGGACTATTGAATGAGTAACGTGAACCGACTACACCACAGAGATTGAATCTGTGAACTGTTTTCCGCAGAGACTGAATCTGTGATATGTTACGTTAAACATGAAGTTATATATGTTATTACGTTATGTTAAATGGGGGGATGACTATAAAGCTAAGAAGGGAGGAGTGTTGTGTATGTAACCTGTTCCACCTTAAGAGAGCTTAAGCCTGTTCCACCTTAAGAGATGTACTACTTTCTCAGGCTGCTGTAGACGTAATACCGGGGGTGAACACACCGGTATATAAGCACTGTGCAGTAATCTTGTATTCAGTATAGTCCCTACCTCCAACCAGTAAAGACCTGTTTTTATTGTTACTCATTAGTCTGTGTCTTAATTAACTAAATAATTCACAGACTTAACACCTTTAATGTAGTAAAACCTCCCAAGGTGCTTCACAGGAGCATTATCAGACAAAATTTGACACTCAGACACACAAGGAGATATTAGAGCAGGTGACCAAAAGCTTTGTAAAGAGGTAGGTTATAAGGGAAGTCTTAAAGGGGAAAGAGAGGCGTAGAGTTTTAGGGAGGGAATTCTGGTGATTGGGGCCTCGGCAGCTGAAGTCACGGCCGCTGATGGTGAAGCAATTAAAATTGGGGATGCGCAAGAGGTCAGAATTGGAGGAGTACAGATATCTCGGAGGATTGTAGGGCTGGAGGAAGTTAGAGATAGGGAGGGGCGATGCCATGGATGGATTTGAAAACAAGGATTCTAAATCAGGTCGGAGTATAAATCAGGAAATAGTTGGGGCTTGTAATAAGGGAACAGCTATAATCATGGGGGATTTTAACTTTCATATTGACTGGACAAATCAAATTGGGCAGGGCAGCCTTGAGGAAGAGTTCATAGAGTGCATTAGGGATGGGTTCCTTGAGCAGTATGTTACTGAACCAACCAGGGGGCAGGCAATCTTGGATCTGGTCCTGTGTAATGAGACAGGATTAACAAAAAATGCCCTAGTAAAAGATCCCCTTGGAATGAGTGACCATAACATGGTTGAATTCCAAATTCAGTTGGAGGGTGAGAGAGTTGGATCTCAAACCAGCGTACTAAGCTTAAATAAAGGAGACTATGAAGGTATGAGAGCAGAGTTGACTAAAGTGGACTGGGAAAATAGATTAAAGTGTAAGACGGTACATGAGCAGTGGTGTACATTCAAGGAGATATTTCACAACTTTCAAGAAAAATATATTCCAGTGAGGAAAAAGGGGCGTAAAAGAAAAGACAGCCATCCGTGGCTAAGTAAAGTAATAAAGGATAGTATCCGACTGAAAACAAGGGCATGTAAAGTAGCCAAATCTAGTGGGAGGATAGAAGATTGGGAAGCATTTAAAAGCCAGCAAAGAATAACTAAAAGATTAATTAAGAAAGGGACGATAGATTATGAAAGTAAACTAGCAAAAAATATAAAAACAGATAGCAAGAGTTTCTACAGTTATATAAAAAGAAAAAGGGTGGCTAAAGTGAATGTTGGTCCCTTAGAGGACGAGACCGGGAAATTAGTGGTGGGGAACATGGAGATGGCAAAAACACTGAACAAATATTTTGTATCAGTCTTTACAGTAGAGGACACTAAAAATATCCCAACACTGGACAAACAGGGGGCTATGGGGGGGGAGGAGCTAAACACGATTAAAATCACTAAGGAGGTGGTACTCGGTAAGATAATAGGACTAAAGGCGGACAAATCCCCTGGACCTGATGGCTTACATCCTAGGATCTTGAGAGAAATGGCGGTAGGGATTGTGGATGCATTGGTGGTAATTTTCCAAAACTCCCTGGATTCAGGAAAGGTCCCAGCAGATTGGAAAACTGCTAATGTAACGCCCTTATTTAAAAAGGGAGGCAGACAAAAGGCTGGAAACTATAGACCAGTTAGCCTAACATCTTTGGTTGGTAAAATGTTGGAGTCCATTATTAAGGAAGCAGTAACAGGACATTTGCATAAGCATAATTTAATCGGACAGAGTCAGCATGGTTTTACGAAGGGGAAGTCATGTTTGACAAATTTGCTCGAATTCTTTGAGGACGTAACAAACAGGGTGGATAAAGGGGAACCAGTGGATGTGGTGTATTTGGACTTCCAAAAGGCATTTGACAAGGTGCCACACAAAAATTACTGCACCAGATAAAAAATTACGGGATTGGGGGCAATATACTGGCATGGGTGGAAGATTGGCTATCTAACAGAAAACAGAGAGTTGGGATAAATGGTTCATTCTCGGGTTGGCAATCAGTAACTAGTGGTGTTCCGCAGGGGTCAGTGCTGGGACCCCAACTCTTTACAATCTATATTAATGATTTGGAGGAAGGGACCGAGTGCGACGTATCCAAGTTTGCCGATGATACAAAGATGGGAGGGAAAGCAGTGAGTGAGAAGGACATAAAAAACCTGCAAAAGGACATAGACAGGCTAAGTGAGTGGGCAAAAATTTGGCAGATGGAATATAATGTTGGAAAGTGTGAGGTTATGCACTTTGGCAGAAAAAATCAAAGAGCAAGTTTTTATCTAAATGGAGAGAAACTGCAAAGTGCTACAGTACAAAGGGATCTGGGGGTCCTGGTGCATGAAACACAGAAGGTTAGTATGCAGGTGCAGCAGGTGATCAGGAAGGCCAATGGAATCTTGGCTTTTATTGCAAGGGGGATGGAGTATAAAAGCAGGGAAGTCTTGCTGCAGTTATACAGGGTACTGGTGAGGCCACACCTGGAATACTGCGTACAGTTTTGGTTTCCATATTTAAGAAAAGATATACTTGCTCTCGAGGCAGTTCAGAGAAGGTTCACTCGGTTGATTCCAGAGATGAGGGGGTTGACTTATGAAGAAAGGTTGAGTAGGTTGGGCCTCTACTCATTGGAATTCAGAAGAATGAGAGGCGATCTCATTGAAACATATAAGATTGTGAGGGGGCTTGATCGGGTGGATGCGGTGAGGGTGTTTCCACTGATGGGTGAGACTAGAACTAGGGGGCATAATCTTAGAATAAGGGGCTGCCCTTTCAAAACTGAGATGAGGAGAAACTTCTTCACTCAGAGGGTAGTAAATCTATAGAATTTGCTACCTCAGAGAGCTGTGGAAGCTGCGACATTAAATAAATTTAGAATGGAGATAGTTTCCTAGCTGATAAGGGAATAAGGGGTTACGGGGAGAGGGCAGGGAAGTGGACGTGAGTCTAAGTTCGGATCAGCCATGATCCTATTGAATGGCAGAGCAGGCCCGAGGGGCCGTATGGCCTACTCCTGCTCCTACTTCTTATGTTCTTATGTAAGGATGAGAATTTTAAAATCAAGGCATTGTTCAACCGGGAGCTAATTTCAGCTGGGTGAACGGGACTTGGTGCGAGTTTGGATACGGGCAGGAGAGTTTTGGATGAGCTCAAGTTTATGGTGGATGGAAGATGGGAGGCTGGCCAGGAGTGCATTGGAATAGTCAAGTCTAGAGGTAAAAATAAGGCATGGATGAGGGTTTCAGCAACGGATGAACTGAGGCAGGGATGGAGTCGGGCAGTGTTACGGAAGTAGAAATAGGCGGTCTTGGTGATGGCGTGGATATGTAGTTGGAAGCTCATCTCGGGGTCAAATATGACACGAAGGTTGCGAACCGTCTGGTTCAGCCTCAGTCAGTTGTCAGGGAGCGGGATGGAGTCGATGGCTAGGGAACGGAGTTTGTGGCGGGGACTGAAGACAATGGCTTCGGTCTTCCCAATATTTAGTTGGAGGAAACTTCTGCTCATCCAGAACTGGATGTTGGACAAGCAGTCTGACAATTTAGAGACAGTGGAGGGATCGAGAGTGATGGTTGTGAGATAGAGCTGGGCGTCATGTACATGTGGAAACTGACGCTGTGTTTTCAGATGATGTCTCCAAGGGGCAGCATGTAGATGGGAAATATGAGACATAAAGCATAGAGTATTATAACATTCTTGGAGTGAGACTGGACACGCTCACGTGTTACCACAAGGCTATTCACGATCGATCACCTCGAATCCTTCAAGTTCTTGACAGGTTGTATCTCCCTTATTTTACTATTTTATAAGTATAATAATCTTTGTATTTTAACTCCTTACTTTTATTGTAGCTTCTTTTATAACTGTAATAAACATATTTACTTTGTACAAGGCACCCTCTAGTCTTGGAGTACCAAAGATCAAATCTAATTTAAATTACTCACACCTTTGTTTATAAAGCCAAGGATCCCATATGCTTTTTTAACAGCATTCTTAACTGGTCCTGCCACCTTCAAAGATTTGTGTATGTGAATCCCCAGGTCTCTCCGTTCCTGCAACCCCTTTAAAATTGTACCATTTAGTTTATATTGCCTCTCCTCATTCTTCCAACCAAAATGCATCACCTCACACTTCTCTGCGTTAAATTTCACCTGCCATGTATGTGTCTGCCCATTTCACCGGTCTGTCTATGTCCTCCTGAAGTCTGTTACTATCCTCCTCACTGTTTACTACATTTCTGAGTTTTGTGTCATCTGAAAACTTTGACATTAAGCCCCCTCTATTCAAGTCCAGGTCATTAATATGCATCAGGAAGAGCAGTGGTCCTATTACTGACTCCTGGGGACTTCACTCCAGTCTGCAAAACAACCGTTCACTACAACTCTCTGTTTTCTGTCTCTTAACCAATTTTCTATCCATGCTGCCACTGCGTCTTTAACCCCATGGGCTTCAATTTTGCTAACAAGTGTATTACTTTATCAAATGCCTTTTGAAAGTCCATATATACATCAACCCTCTCTGTTACTTTATCAAAGAACTCAATCAATCGTTAGTCAAACACGATTTGTCTTTAACAAATCCGTGCTGGCTGTCATTTAGTGACCCATATTTTATCAAGTGAAAATTAATTTTGGGTCTCGGATTATTGTCTCTAAAGGTTTGCCCACCACCGATGTTAGGTTTGTAGTGTATGTAACCGTCTACCTTTAAGAGACTATTGTATGTAACCGTTCACCTTTAAGAGAACTATTTTAGGTGTGGCACTACTTGTTTGGCTTCTGTATACGGTAATACCGACGGTGACCACACCGGTATATAAGTGCTGTGGCATGATTTATAGGGCAGATTCGCCCTGACCTTCGAATAGTAAAGTCCTGTTGTATGTTACTCCTAAAGTCTGTGTCGTAATTAACTGCACAACCCACAGACTTTACAGTGGCGACGAGTCCGATCGTACCCTGCGGCAACAATATTTTCAAGCAACGAAAGAGCGTCGAAAAGAGGCAACCGCCCTCGTCATTTGGTTGGGAGAAAACTCAAGGCTGCAGCAATAGAAAGGAGGAAGACTTTAGCGACAAAAACTTCCATCAGCAACAGGCACTGACTGTCCCTTCTGCCACAGTGACTGTGAGTAAGGGAAAGTGAAAAGAATAGCCGGAGGATAAGGGCTGGGCACTCGACCATGGTCGAGGGGGAAAAGGAGCCGGACAAAAAGTCGGGTCCAACGGCGTCGTGAGAGACCGCGACCGGCGGGAAAAGCCGGGCGGTGACCAAAGCCACGAAGCGCTGCGACCGGGAGCGTAGGCGCGGGAAGAGAGAAACTCAGCCGCAGCCGGGGAGAGAAGCACCGGACTGCGAGAGGGCTGGGAGGCGCGATTGGGGTCCGAGCGAGCGGGAGAGGCAGAGCCGACCAAGAGAGACTGCGCGAGAGCCAGTCCAGCGGCTGAACTGTCCTCCGTCAACGGGGTGTAACCAGCGCCGGTAGAGCCGAGCGAGCGGGAGAGAGGCAGAGCCGAGCAAGGGGAACTGTGCGAGAGCCAGTCCAGCGGCTGAACTGTCCTCCATCAACGGGGTGTACCCAGCGCCGGTAGAGCCGAGCGAGCGGGAGAGAGACAGAGCCGAGCAAGGGGAACTGTGCGAGAGCCAGCCCAGCGGCTGAACCTGTTCGCCGTCAACGGGGTACCCAGAGCCGGTCGCCCTGCCATAAAATTTAAAAAAAAGGGAAAGCCTTGAAGCCGACGCGCAGGCTGTGAACCTGAAAGCCAGCGGCCGTCGCCCGTGGGGAAAGTGTACCCCTCCCGCCAGGGAAGAAACGCGGGAAGCCGCCATTAGGCGGGGAAGAAGACAGAAGCGGGAAACCGCCATTGAAGTGGGCGGGGAGAGAAGAGCGGGAAACCGCCATTTTCGCGGGAAAACCGCCATCTTAGGAAAAAAAAAGAAATAATAATTTAAAGAAATACTTGTGTTGTTCCCAAAGAGAGGAAGATGCCTAAGCGTGGTAACATCAACGATTTTAATTCCGAGGTAGAAGACTGGGCCACGTACGTGGAACGCATTGAGATCTATTGTGAGGCCAATAAAATAGAAGAAGATGACAAAGCTATAACCTTGCTGAACTCGATGGGCGCAAAGACATACGGGCTCTTGAAGCATCTACTAGCACCAGCTAAACCGGCGGATCAGACTTTCGATGATATTGTGGCTGTCCTGAAGGACCACTTGAACCCTACACCATTGATGTTGGCGGAACGATTCAAATTCTATGCGAGAACGCAACGGAAAGACGAAAGCAACGCAGAATACTTGGTCGAACTGCGTAGACTAGCGAAATACTGCCAGTTTGGAGGGAATCTGACAGAGGCATTGCGAGACAAGTTCGTGTGCGGGTTGGCAAAGGAAGGAACGCAAAAGCGACTACTCGAAGAGAACGACCTTACACTTGACAGGGCTGTCCTTATTGCAGCATCGCACGAAGCCGCAGCGAAGGGAACTGCGGAAATGCAGCTAAAGACAGCAGCACTAAGTGTGGATCAAATTACCTCGACAACAACAAAATGCTATCGTTGTGGGAAGACAACACACGACCAGAACCAATGCTGGTTTAAGAACCAGGAATGTAGGAAATGTGGCAAACTGGGTCACATAGCTAAGGTATGCCGGTCAGGGAAGAAGACCAACAACCAAAGGACCAACAACCAAAGGAAGCCATCACAGGAAAAGTACAACAAGGTACACAAGGTGGCTGAGAAGAGTTCAGACGAACAGAATTCAGACTCAGACCCAAACGGCCAGGAGCTGGGTAGTCTGAGAATTCACAATGTGAGTAAGGAAGCTGACCTACAAACTATCTGGGTCATGCTAAAAATAGCTGGAATCCAAGTGAAAATGGAGTTGGACACTGGATCAGCTCTATCAATCATAAATCGAAGGGATTACCACCGGCTATTCTCACATATACCCTTAAGAGATACCAAGTTCGTATTGCAGACATACACGGGGCATAAAGTATACCCCATGGGAAAGATAAGAGTCAAAGTGAGAGATAGGGGTAAAGAACACCCAAGAATGAACTTATACGTACTACATGAGGGAGGACCACCACTTCTAGGATGGGAGTGGATCAAGAAAATAGACATGGAATGGCACTATCTAAAAGCCATAACGAGTGAGGACTCGGTGCAGACAATCAGCTCAGATTCTGAAACGGATGATGATAAGACCAACCCAAATATGAAAGACAAGGCTGAAATGGACTTGCCGACGAAGGTTGGAAAAACGAAGGCATGCATAAAGGCTTATGCTCCAGAGAAGAACAAAGTTTCAGAACAGAACTCCACCGATCAACGACAACCTAGTTCGACAGAAAATTCTGAGCCTGTTCAAGTTACGGACATATCCATGACGGAAGAACACCGAGCTCGGACTCAAACTTATTTCAAATTACGACAACAATTAGAACAATTGAGTTACCGTCTCGTACAAGAGATGAAAACAATGAAAAAGTTCTATGACACCGAATGGGAGAATCAGGAAAGACAACAGAAGCAGCTAGCTCAAGCAGAGAGCGACCATAGAGCCATCGTGACCAATTACCGATCACATCTCCCTTATGCTGTTCAGGAGTTAGAATATTTGCAGGAAGAAGCAAATGAAGAGGAATCTTCAGGAAGCCAGGATTTTATTCCAGTTCTTCTCTACGACTCCTTACAAGCAGAGTGTGAGAAGTTGAAAGAACAGTATGAACAGGCCCAGGCTACAATTCTGGAAGGGGTTAACTCGGCAACCTCCGAAAAGCTAGTTTCAGTGGAAGCATATGAGCAACTGAAGGTTGAACATGAGCAAGAAGTCCAAAGGCTGCAGGAAATTCTTGATGAGCTCAAGGCCAAGACAGACTCATCGGTAGAAGTTCCATCCATAGATGAGAAATTAGAGGTGAAAGACATGGCAGAACCTGAAAGACAAGATGTACAAGAACTCATAAAAATATTAAAGGAAACCCAAGACAAATATGGGGCGGCAATGACCGAGATTCAACAACTTGAAGAACAGATTCAACTGGGAATCCGTTCAGTGGAAGAAAAGGGAACTGTAAGAAACACAGAGACTGTAAGAATGGCCTCTGAACATGAGCTAGAGAGCATCAAGGCGCAACTTCTCCGAGCGCTGGAAGCCAAAGTACAAGAGGAAAAGAAGGTGAAAGCATTGGTGGATGAAATGGAGAAGACTCTGACCCACAGTGTTCCCGTGGAAGAGTTAACGGTCAGCCAACTCCTTCATATGCTGAAGGACAAGACTCTACAATGGGAACAATCTGAACACGAGCTTCAATCTTCAAAGGGAAGGAGTTCGGAGCTCTCAAAAGTTATGGAAATAGCTGAGGTTGCAACACAGATTTTACAGGGATGCCAAAGGTACGCTGAATCACGTCAATGTGAACAGCAGAATGTTGAAACAGCTGCTCCAGTAGAAGGATTGAATAGCCTGATCAATCAATCCCCGAGGGAAGGGGAAGTGTTGAAATCACAAACGAGGTCATTAGTGAAGGATTTGCAGGAAACCCAGGAAGAGCGGGATGAATATGAACGCATGAAGAAGTCTCTTCAGGAAAGATGTCTAGGGAGGGAACAACAGTCGGCTAACGTCCAGTTGGGTACGGAAGAAGTAGCAGGCCCTCTCGCTAGACTAGCTCAGGACGACACCGAATATTACCATGACCTGTTGAGTGACACTGAATATTACGAGGATCTGGTCTGCCCAGCTTGTGATGAAAACTCCCAAAGTGCAGAAATCAGGATGAAGCACTTAAAGTCTAAGGAACATAGAGAGATGGTGGCGCTACAGCTGGCAGCTGATAAGGGAGCCCCGAGAGTCTCCAAGAAGCAGAAAAGAAAAAGAAGAAGCAGAAGATGATAACCATCAAAATCATTATCACTCCTACCAGATCATGCACGTGGGCCCTACAAAGGGAGATAAATCAGTTGGAAAGTAAGGAAAATTACCAAGGCAATACAGCTGTTTGTAAAAGTCAGCATTGCTGGTTCAGCAGGACGGGAGTTCAAGCTGTTACGTCAAGGGGAAGACTAGTGGAGGAGTCACGCTAGCAATGTGAACCGGCTACACCACAGCGATGTTGTTCGGACCGAGTCAAGACTAGAGACTGAATCTATACACTGTTCCCACAGAGACTGAACCTGTGAACTGTTTCCCACAGAGACTATATCTGTAAATTGTTTACCTGAAGTTGAATATATGTATGTTAATGAGAAATAGTATGTTGTAAGCTAAAAAGGGAGGATTGTAGTGTATGTAACCGTCTACCTTTAAGAGACTATTGTATGTAACCGTTCACCTTTAAGAGAACTATTTTAGGTGTGGCACTACTTGTTTGGCTTCTGTATACGGTAATACCGACGGTGACCACACCAGTATATAAGTGCTGTGGCATGATTTATAGGGCAGATTCGCCCTGACCTTCGAATAGTAAAGTCCTGTTGTATGTTACTCCTGAAGTCTGTGTCGTAATTAACTGCACAACCCACAGACTTTACAAGGTTGACTGGCCTGCAGTTGCTGGATTTATCCCTCTTCTCTTTTTTGAACAGGGATGTAACATTTGCAACCCCTCAGCCCTCTGGCACCGTTCCCATATCTAAGGAGGATTGGAGGTTTGTGGCCAGAGTCTCCACAATTTCCACCCTTACTTCCATCAATAACCTTGGATCTCTGGGCCGATATGGTCCTGGGGTGACATTACCCTGGGCTGACAGTGTTTGGTTCTACTCATTTGTCAGCTTTTCTGGTTTCTAGCTAGCAGCAGCTGCTTCACTTGCTGTCCAGTGACTCATTCTATCAGTTTTCAGCTTTGCTGGTCGATGGCTTGTGGTTTTACTTTTTCTCCAACGCTTCTGGACTTCACTCACCTGCTTTGGACAGCGGTTCATCGATGTTCCGTACGGGCTCCATCCTGCTTACGTCGGCTTGTCCTTCCATGGGACCTCTGACTTTGACCCTGGTCTTCCTACTATTGTCCCCAGCCTATTCCCTGCTACCAGGAAATATGTATCCGATTAACTACTACATTTAAACAGGCCTATGTAACTTGAGCTTTTCCCCTGTATCCATGCGCGTGCGCACTTTGGCTGCCGCTCCAGACCTGAGCCATTAAATACTTTTCCACTTTTTCCCCCTCTTTTCCTTTTCTCTCTATCCCTCCCTGACCGCTCTCTCTTTTATATTAAGTTTGAGAGTGATGTAGTCCAATCTGAAACTAAGGTCTTCAATCTAAACAGAGGAAACTACAAAGATATGAGGGACAAGTTGGCCATGGTAGATTGAGACACTACACTAAAAGGTATGAAGGTCGATATACAATGGCTAACATTCAAGGAAATAATGCATAATTTGCAACAAACATATATTCCTCTTGGGCATAAAAACCCAAAAGGAAAAGTGATCCAACTATGGCTAACAAAAGAAATTAAAGCTAGTATTAAGTGAAAGGAGGAAACTTATAAAGTTGCCAGAAAAAGCGGTCAGCCTGAGGATTGGGATCTTTTTAGAAATCAGCAAAGGGGGACCAAGAAATTGATAAAGAAAGGGAAAATGGAATATGAGCACAAACTAGCAAAAAATATAAAAAGATTGTAAAAGCTTCTATAGGTATGTGAAAAGGAAAAGACTGGCGAAGGTAAATGTAGGTCCTTTACAGTCAGAGATGGGAGAATTTATAATGGGGAATGAGGAAATGGCAGAGAAATTAAATAAATACTTTGTTTCTGTCTTCACGGAGGAAGACACAAAAAACCTCCCAGAAATACGAGAAAACCAAGGGTGTGGCGAGAATGAGGAACTTAAAGAAATTATTATTAGTAAAAAAACAGTACTAGCAAAATTAATGGGATTAAAAGTCAAGAAATCTCAAGGACCGGATGACCTACATCCTAGGGTTTTGAAAGAGGTGGCCATTGGGATAGTGGACGCATTGGTTGTCATCTTCCAAAATTCTATAGATTCTGGAACGGTTCCTGCAGATTGGAGGATAGCAAATGTAACCCCGCTGTTTAAGAAAGGAGGGAGAGAGAAAACGGGGAACTACAGACCTGTTAGCCTTACATCAGTAGTTGGGAAAATGCTGGAATCTATTATAAAGGATGCAGTAACTGGGCACTTAGAAACTAATATTAAGATTGGGCAGAGTCAACATGGATTTATGAAAGGGAAATCCTGTTTGACAAACCTATTGGAGATTTTTAAGGATGTAACTAGTGGAGTAGACAAAGGGGAACCGGTAGATGTGGTGTATTTGGATTTTCAGAAGGCCTTCGATAAGGTCCCACACAAGAGGTTGGTGAACAAAATTAGGGCACGTGGAATTGGGGGTAATATACTAGCATGGATTGAGAATTGGTTAACAGACAGAAAACAAAGAGTAGGGATAAACGGGTCTTTTTCAGGATGGCAGGCTGTGACTAGTGGGGTACTGCGAGGATCGGTGCTTGGTCCCCAGCTATTCATAATCTATATCAATGATTTGGATAAGGGGACTAAATGTAACATTTCCAAATTTTCTGATGACACAAAGCTAGGTGGCAGTGTCAGTTGCGAAGAGGATGTGAAGAGGCTTCAAGGGGATCGCGACAGACTCAGTGAGTGGGCGAGAACATGGCAGATGGATTATAATGTGGATAAATGTGAAGTTATCCACTTTGGTAGAAAAAACATAAAGGCAGAGTATTTCCTAAATGGTGAAAGATTGGGGAATGCAGATGCTCAAAGGGACCTAGATGTCCTTGTACATGAGTCACAAGGTGAATGTGCAGGTGCAGCAAGCAGTTAGGAAGGCAAATGGTATGCTGGCCTTCATTACAAGAGGATTTGAGTACAGGAGTAAAGAAGTCTTACTCCAATTATATAGGGCCTTGGTGAGACCACACCTGGAGTACTGTGTACAATTTTGGTCTCCTTACCTAAGGAAGGATATACTTGCCATAGAGGAAGTGCAACGAAGGTTAACGAGATAGATTCCTGGGATGGCAGGACTGTTGTATGAGAAGAGATTGAGTAAACTAGGCCTGTATTCTCTTGAATTCAGAAGAATGAGAGGGGATCTCATTGAAGGATACAAAATTATTACAGGGCTTAACAGGGTAGATGCTGGGAGAATGTTTCCCTTGGCTGGGGAGTCTAGAACCAAGGGGTGATGACACCTTACCCTTAAATGAAGCCTCCCCGGCTGGCTATACCTTCCACCACTTGCCCCGTTCAGACTGCCGTGGTGGCGGTGTGGCTTTCATCACCAAATCACACCCTACTCCTCCAGCACTTTCTCCTCCTTTGAGCATTTCACCTTATCCCACCCCTCTCACCTCTCATTTAAAATTCTCGTTCTCTACCGCCCACCCAAGTAGCACCATTAAAATTTTGTCACCGAGATATTTTCACTGCTTTCCTCCCTCAGCCTCTGCACCGAACGACTTCGGTGATTTCAACCTCCATCTCAATTCATCATGCTCTCTCTCCTCTGAGTTCACTAGCCTCCTATCCTCCCTTAATCTCTCCCTCCATGCAAACTCCCCAACCCATATTCATGGCCACCCCGTTGACCTTGCCATCTCTCGTGGCTTTGCTACACCTGTCATGTCAATCGCAGATAAGGCCATCTCTGACCACTTCCTCGTATCTCTCTCCACTCACATCCCCCTTCCACCACCCCCCAACCCTACTTCCTTCTGTGTCCGCCCCTGGAAAAAGTTCTCTCCCAACTCTCTTACAACTGCACTTATGAAATCCCAACTGTCCAGCCTTTGGCCCTCCATTCACCATGACATTTCTGCAGCTACATAGAAACATAGAAGATAGGAGCAGGAGTAGGCCATTCGGCCCCTCGAGCCTGCTCCGCCATTCAATGAGATCATGGCTGATCATCCAAATTCAGTACCCTGTCCCTGCCTTCTCCCCATATCCCTTGATCCCTTTAGCCTTAAGAAATATATCCAACTCCTTCTTGAATATATTTAATGACCTGGCCTCCACCGCCCTCTGTGGCAGAGAATTCTACAGGTTCACCACTCTCTGGGTGAAGAAATTCCTCCTCATCTCAGTCCTAAATGGCTTACCCCTTATCCTTATACTATGACCCCTGGTTCTGGAATCCCCGGCCATCGGAAACATCCTTCCTGCATCTAGTCTGTCCAGGCCTGACAGAATTTTATAGGTTTCGATGAGATCCCCTCTCAATCTTCTAAACTCCAGTGAGTATAAGCCCAATCGACACAATCTCTCCTCATACGTCATTCCTGCCATCCCAGGTATCAGCCTGGTGAATCTTCGCTGAACTCCCTCCATGGCAAGAATATCATTCCTCAGATAAGGCGACCAAAACTGCACACAATACTCAAGGTGCGGTCTCACCAAGGCCCTGTACAACTGTAGCAAGACATCCTTGTTCCTGTACTCGAACCCTCTTGCTACGAAGGCCAATATACCATTTGCCTTCTTAACCGCCTGCTGCACCTGCATGCTTACCTTCAGCGACTGGTGCACAAGAACACCCAGGTCTCTTTGCACTTCCCCTTCTCCCAATCGATTGCCATTCAAATAATAATCTGCCTTCCTGTTTTTGCCACCGAAGTGGATAACCTCACATTTATCCACATTATAGTGCATTTGCCATGTTTCTGCCCAATCACCCAACCTGTCCAAATCGTACTGGAGTTTCACGACATCCTCCTCACAGCATACCCTCCCACCCAGCTTTGTGTCATCTGCAAATTTGGAGATATTACATCCAATTCCCTCGTCCAGATCATTAATATATATTGTGAACAGCTGGGGGCCTAGGACCGATCCTTGCGGTATCCCACTAGTCACTGCCTGCCACTCGGAAAACGACCCGTTTATTCCAACTCTTTGCTTTCTATCCGCCAACCAGTTCTCTATCCAAGTCAATACCTTGCCCCCAATCCCATGTGCCTTAATTTTGCATGCTAATCTCTTATGCGGGACCTTATCGAAAGCCTTCTGAAAGTCCAAATACACCACATCCACTGGTTCTCCCTTATCTATTTTACCAGTTACATCCTCAAAAAATTCCAGTAGATTAGTCAAGCACGATTTACCTTTTGTAAATCCATGTTGACTTTGTCCGATCCTGTCACTGCTTTCCAAGTGCTCTGCTATTACATCTTTTATAATGGACTCTAGCATTTTCCCCACTACCGATGTCAGGCTTACCGGTCTATAATTCCCCGCTTTTTCTCTACCACCTTTATTGAATAGTGGGGTAACATTAGCTACCCTCCAATCCATGGGTACTGTTCCAGAGTCTATCGAGTTTTGGAAGATGACCAGCAATGCATCTACTATTTCTAGGGCCACTTCCTTAAGTACCCTAGGATGTAGATTATCAGGCCCTGGGGATTTATCGGCCTTCAGTCCCATCAATTTTCCTAACACCATTTCCCTACAAATACTGATTTCTTTCAGTTCCACCCTTTCATCAGACCCTATGTTCCCCGGCATCTCTGGGAGGTTATTTGTGTCCTCTTTTGTGAAGACAGAACCAAAATATGTATTTAGTTGTTCTGCCATTTCTTTGTTCCCCATTATAAATTCCCCTGATTCTGACTGCAAGGGACCTACGCTTGACTTCACCAATCTTTTTCTCTTCACATATCTATAAAAGCTTTTACAGTCAGTTTTTATGTTCCCTGCAAGCTTACTCGCATATTCTATTTTCCCCTTCTTAATTAATCCCTTTGTCCTCCTTTGTTGAATCCTAAACTGCTCCCAATCCTCAGGATTATTGCTTTTTCTGGCCAATTTATATGTCCTCTCCTTGGATCTTATGCTATCCCTAATTTCCCTTGTTAGCCACAGTTGAGTCACCTTTTTTGTTTTATTTTTATGCCAAACTGGGATGAAGAAATTCTGTAGTTCATCCATTCGGTCTTTGAATGTTTGCCATTGCCTATCCACCATCAACCCTTTGAGTGACATTCCCCAATCAGTCCTACCCAACTCGCGCCTCAGACCATTGTAGTTTCCTTTATTTAAATTTAGGACCCTAGTCTCTGAGTCAACTGCTTCATTCTCCATCTTAATGAAGAATTCGATCTGCTCAACCACAAACTCACCACTACCTTTGATGCCCTAGTCCCTATTAAAATAATTACTCTTTCTCACCCTGGCCATTCCCCCTGGTACAGCCCTCATCGTCGCTCCCATAAGTCCAAGGGACGCAGACTTGAACGGATATGGCGGACAACTGGTTTAGCCATTCACCGCCAGATCTGGCTGGACTACATAAAGCATGATCGGGTCTGCTCTCGCCTGCCAAAATTTCTCACTATTCCAGAATCATTCTGGAATGCAAAGATAAACTCCAGCTGCTATTCTCCACTGCTAACCGTCTTCATAAACCCCTCTCCGCTGTCTCCTCCGCCTACACCTCCGACAACAAGTTTGAGGAGCTCATGGACTTCTTTGTCTTTAAGATTGAGACCATCCGTTCAGCTGCCTCCGCCACGTCTCTTCCTTCCCCTAGCCCACCGGGCCAAACTTCCTCTAAGGTTCCCCCCTGCCCTAGCCCTCAACTCACATCTTTCTCCAGTTTCTCTCCGATCACAGAATCACAGAAACCCCACAGTGCAGATAGAGGCCATTTCGGCCCATCGAGCCTGCACCGACACATATCCCACCCAATCCCCGTAACCCCTACACCAACACATATCCCACCCTATCCCCGTAACCCCACGTATTTAATCCCCCTAACACTAAGGGTCAATTTATCATAGCCAATCAACCTAACTCGCACATCTTTGGACTGTGGGAGGAAACCGGAGCACCCGGAGGAAACCCACGCAAACACGGGGAGAATGTGCAAACTCCACACAGGCAGTCGCCCGAGGCCGGATCTCCCCTCATGACCTCTCCGCGCTCATCTTGTCCATGAAGCCCACTTCCTGCTCCCTCGACCCTATTCCCACCAAACTGCTGACCACCCAATTTCCTTTTTTGGCTCCCATCTTAGCTGACATTGTTAACGGTTCTTTCTCCTCAGGTACTGACCCCTCTCCCTCAAATCTGCCATCATCACCCCTCTCAAAAAACCAACCCTTGACCCAGCTGTCCTTGCAAACTACTGCCCCATCTCCATCCTCCCTTTCCTCTCCAAAGTCGTTAAACGTGTTGTCGACTCCCAAATCCGTGCCCATCTTTCCCACAATTCCATGTTTGAATCCCTCAAATCAGGTTTCCGCCCTTGCCACAGTACCGAAACGGCTCTCATCAAAGTCACAAATGACATCCTTAACCTCTTTCCTCCTTTAAGACGATTCTTAAAGCCAAAAACCTGCCCAAATTTCTCCTTATGTGGCTCGGTGTCAATTTTTTTGTCCTATAATACTCCTGTGGGACGTTTTACTACGTTAAAGGCACTATATACATATAAGTTGTTGTTGTGTCCTGGGCTGACATTCCCTGGGGCTGACATTACCCTACCTTATCCTGTGCTGACATTGTCCTTCTCTCAGGGTTAAAGTCTGGTTTTCGGTTTCAAAAGGTAAATACATGATTGGACCATATCTTCAACATGCTTCTAATACTGCACTATGATTGGATTATATTCTGCGTGCTGTGAATGGTCAGCAGTTGCCTGATAACTGATTGGTCATAACTGCGCCAATGCTACACTATGATTGGTCATTTGGATTATTGATTAGTTCGTTGATTGGTGAAGATTTCCAACCTGTCGGTGATTGGCTGCTCGTTCTCGGCTCACCAGCTGCAGGGCGCCATCTTTCCTGCGAGACCGAGGCGCAGGAAGGAGCGGAGCGAAAATGGTGGCGTTTTGGAGACAGGCCGGGCTGAGGTACAACTCGAGACCGGGGTTAGGGCCTATGCACCGAGGTGTGTAGCCCGGGGCCGGCCGTCCCTCTCATTCCCCCAGGTGCAGGCCTGAAGGGCGGAGAGCCGGCTGGCCACCTTGAAGCCTGGGCTGGAGGTTATTGCGGGCGGGCTGGCCGGAATTCACCGGGAGCCCGGCCCGTGCACAGCGACCTTGAGAGTCAACGCCCGGCCCAGCGTGAGGTACGATTGGCCCTGGAGTGCAGCACCTTTGTACCTGGAGGTCGAGGGGTGCCAGTGGAAGAAGCTGCAGAAAATTGTAGTTAACCTGGTCAGATTTTATAATCTAGGCTCCAGGTAGTTATTTCTACGGAAGAAGTACAGTGAGATCTTGTGTGACAGACTCCCTTTTACAATGGTGTGTTGGTCCCCACTAATTAACTGATTAAAATAGGTGATCTCAAACAATTAGCAATGGGGAGACTTAATGGTGAAGGTAATGCAGCGTACAGGGTTAAAGCGTGGCATAGCTGAGGGGTTCTATCTTGGTAACTGTAAGGTGGCTCAGTGGAGAGCACTCTGCCTCTGAGTCAGAAGTTTGTGGGTTCAAGCCCCACTCCAGAGACTTGAGCACAAAAATCCAGGCTGACACTCGAGTGCTGCACTGTTGGAGGTGCCGTCTTTCGGATGGGACATCAAAGATCCTATAGCACTATTTGTAAGATGAACGGTACTTCATTGACTGACTGTAACGTGCTTTAGGGCAACCTGAGGTTGTGAAACTCTTTTGAAGGGAAACAGAAACCTGACCATGAGATACTGGAAGCATCCTCACTGGTCCCACCCCACGATAAAAGAACGAGTATTCTTGCCGGTGGTCAGTAATTATTTGGCAATTTGTGCTTAACTGTAGCAGCTTCTGAGCTAGGTGAACTGGACAGTATCTTCAAGGATGCTGAGGTTCTGTTTTAGCCTGTCGAGGCTATGTGTAAGAGCTTACTGTCACATAAGAAATAGGAGCAGGAGTAGGCCATTTGGCCCCTCAAGCTTGCTCTGCCATTCAATAAGGTCATGGCTGATCTGATCTTGGCCTCAACTCCACTTTTCTGCCTGTTCCCCATAACCCTCGACTCCCCTGTAGTTCAAAAATCTGCCTGTCTCAGCCTTGAATATATTCAATGTCTCAGCCTCCACAGCTCTCTCGGGTCGAGAATTATAGAGATTCATGACCCTCTGAGAAGCAATTCCTCCTCATCTCCGTCTTAAATGGGTGACCCCTTATCCTGAAACTAAACCCCGTAGTTCTAGATTTTCCCCACGAGGGGAAACATCCTCTCAGCATCTACTCCTCAGAATCTTTTATGTTTTAATAAGATCACCTCTCATTCTTCTAAACTCCAATGAGTATAGGCGCAACCTTTCCTCATAAAACAACCCCTTCATCCCAGGAATCAACCTAGTGAACCTTCTCTGAACTGCCTCCAATGCAAGTATATCCTTTTAAATAAGGAGACCAAAACTGTACTCAGTACTCCAGGCATGGTCTCACCAACCCCCTGTACAGTTGTAGCAAGAATTCCCTACTTTTGTACCCATGGGTGTTTTTATTGGGGGGAATTGTAGTCGTGCAGAGTCAAGTGAATGGTTTGGGGGGGGGGGGAAGAGCACCACAATGTTTACCTGATTCGCAAACTGCTGCAACAGAAAAGGGGCAATGGGGAAAGAATGTTAACTTTACAAAGACTGGCGGCATCTCTTGGGTCAGAGGATATGGAAAACATGATTCAATCGCAAGATAATTAGGTGTGAGGAATGGTGGAGTCCTTGGTTAAGTCATCCAGAAAGACCCAAATGTTCCCTCACTGATGTTGCCCATCCTCAATATTCTAGTATTCTTTTGTGTGATACTGTATTTAATTTAGAAGTAATCATATGGGCAATGTGACATGTCACAATAGCACTATTCCTTTGCGATGCAATTGTGACGTGAAACAGATTTAGGGTTAAAGTTTAATCTGTTTTGCTTGCTGTAGGAGAGACACCTGGAATTGTGATCAGGGTGGTGGGGGTTCTGTATCTCAGTACTGGTGAAGTGTTGGAGGGGTTTTTAAAAGCACACTGCATTATTTCTGTTGAGGAAGAGTGTTATCTTGGCAGTTTGTGCTTTTTTGGAGTTTCTATGCTACAGGAATGAGAATACTGCCTTTGCTCTGTTGTATAAGGCCTGTCTGAATTCTGTAATATCTGCCCCCAGTCCTAAATAATTTGTAAAGAAACATTGGGGATAATTTCCATCTTTGCTGCCAGGGCAGTAAGCAGGCAGAGCAGATTGCCCACCCTTTTGTAGACCCCACCTGATGTACATTCCATTGAGATCAGTGCAGTGAAAATCTGATGTGTTCTATAAAGTGCAAGCAAATGTG
Source organism: Somniosus microcephalus (assembly GCF_052327205.1). Taxonomy (NCBI): domain Eukaryota; kingdom Metazoa; phylum Chordata; class Chondrichthyes; order Squaliformes; family Somniosidae; genus Somniosus; species Somniosus microcephalus. Next base: position 104,552,290 of record NC_140999.1, read on the forward strand.
GTTACTGCCTAGGCAGTGACGGTTTTGTCCTTCAAAATGTGGGTTGTGTTTGAAGAGAGACATACAAGCTGCATAATAGGGTGAGGTTAGGGCTGGTTACCGTTCTGTTACCTGTGGGAGGAATTCTAGGTGATTGAGTATCCAAGAAAGAAAGACTTGCATTTATATGGAGCCTTTCATGACCTCAGGACGTCCAACGTGCTTTACAGCTAATGAAGTACTTTTGTAGTGTAGTCACTGTTGTAATATAGGACATGTGGCAGCCAATTTATACACAGCAAGCTCCCACAAACAGCAATGTGATAATGACCGGATAATCTATTTTAGTGATGTTGCGGGATCAATAATGACCAGGACACTGGGGAGGACATAAGAAATAGGAGTAGGCCATTCGGCCCTTCAAGCCTGCTCCGCCATTCAGTAAGATCATGGTTGATCTTCTACCTCAACTCCACTTTCCTGTAATATCCCCATAGCCCTTGATTCCCTTAATATCCAAAAATCTATCAGTCTCTCTCTTGAATATGCTCAACGATTGAGCATCCATAGCTCTCTGGGGTAGAGAATTCCAAAGATTCACAATCCTTTGAGTGAAGAAATTCCCCCTCTCAGTCCTAAATGGCTGACCCCTTATCCTGAGAATGTATGTTTCAATTCTCTAATTCTTCTAAATTCTAGGGAATATAGGCCCAGTCTCCTCAATCTCTCCTCATAGAGCAATTCCCCCCTGCCCCCCCCCCCCTCAAATCCCAGGAATCAGTCTAGTGAAGCTTTGTTACACTCCCTCTAAGGCAAGTATATCCTTCCTTAGGTAAGGAGACCAAAAGAGTACACAGGACTCCTGGTGTGGTCTCACCATTCTTCAAAATAGTGACGTGGGATCTTTTACGTCCACCTGAGAAGACAGATGCCTCATCTGAAAGACGGCACCTCCCTCTACTGCACTGGAGTGTCAAATTATGTGCTCAAATCTCTAGAGTGGAACTTGAACCCAGAACCTTCTGAGTTGGAGATGAAAGTGGTACCACTGAACCACGGCTGAGCGTGTTGGCACAATATCCCAAGTATTGACAGGTAAATTTTTGCTCTTTTTCATGTTTAATGTATTCATACATTAAAAAGCCGAGTGGTAACCTTGCTTGGAGATTTGATAAACCACCTGAAGGAAAGGTGTGATGGACCTGCCTGTCGATTGCGTATGTACTTGGGTTAAAGATACTTGTTTTGTTGTATTTGTGACCTGTCCTGGCTGCAGTGATCTCTCCACCAACTGGATTGGGTTGCCATGAAGGGATGTTGAAGCCAGGATACTGGACCCATTTACAGCACTTGCTGCTTAATTGGCAGCGTTGATATTCTGGAAGAATGAGATCACAAGGACCTTTGTATTAGAAACCTATCTTATAAAAGTACCAAGCTAGTGATAGATTTAAAAGAAATGAAAATCCTTGTTCCTTCCATAATTTCATGTAAATCTAAACCACAAATGAAAATGGGGAAAGATCAATCTAAAAGTATAGTGATGTTTTTGACTGGGGTAGAATCGAGACCAGTTCTTTTTGGTAGTGGCCATTGTCCCATTATTCCAGCTGAGAGCTTGCCTTTTTTTACACGAGTGGAACAAGTGAAGGTGAACGAGGGATGAAAGTGTTTAACCCGACACAGTAAAAAGCTTGGAGCCCAGGGGTCTGCCTTTGAAGCTTTATAGTTATGTTGAAGCTCCAAAGCTTGTTAGACATGGCATTTCTGTGGCCAAGCCCTTACATTACATTTGATCCAAGAACTCAAGGAGCATTTTGATTATTTTGTTTTCCCCCAGTTACATTCGCTACTCTCGGATTTGTGCACAAACGGTGCGGGCTGCTCTGAAACCCCAGTACCAAGCAGAGGCCAAGAAAGTGGGAGACGCAAATGTCAAAGTCAACAAGCCGAAACAGTAATGTGTAAGTACTGCAGTAAAGTGTAAGTACTACACTGTTGTCCTGCTTGGGGTTGTTTAGTTTGGGGGAGATTCTCCGAATTCAAAATGGCCCTGCGGTGTGGGAACGCACTTTATTTACAAAAGGCATTTGAGCCATAGGATGTTGCAGCCAGAAACAACCTGTTCAGCCCACCATGTCTGTGGTTTTTCTCCATGAGCTGCCGAGTCTAATCCCCCTCTCCTGCTCAGGCAAGTATTTAATTCCCTTTTTAAAATGTTACAAGGGTCCTGTGTCCCCAAGCATTTCCTCACCATTGTGATGGTGTTTAACAGTCAGTTGCTTTTACTAGGAATATGGATTTTGAGATGTAACAATACAATGGAGGTCTGAATTTAATATGAATTTGTATTAAATGCTAACAAGGACTCCCTTTGTCTCAATGTGGGGTAGATATTGGACATTTTTTCCCCTCCTGGTGATAGCAGAGGCAGCTGCTATATCATTAATCATCTGCTCCCTTGTCCAATATAGAACTTTTCTTTTACAGAAATATACATGCTTAAAGTTGAAGCATGAAGCTGAAAAGTTTCCTTTCTGCCCTGACGTTCTCTCACTAGAATCAGCATTCCAGATCACAGCAACTTGCTGTGTTTTTTTTTAAAAAAAGCTTCCTCTGGTTCTTTTGCCAATCACTTTTAAATCTGTGTCCTCTGCTTATCCACCCTTCTGCCACTGGAAACAGTTTCTCCTTATTTACTCTAAAAACCATTCAAGATTTTGAACACCTTTATCAAATCTGTTAACCTTCTCTGCTGTAAGGAGAACAACCCCAGCTTCTCTAGTCTCGCCACATAACTGAAGTTCCTCATCCCTGGTACCATTCTAGTAAATCTCTTCTGCACCCTCTCTAAGGCCTTGACATCCTGCCCAGAATTGGACACAGTACTCCAGCTGAGGCCTAACCAGTCTTTTATAAAAGTTTAGCATAACTTCCTTGCTTTTGTACTCTATGCCTCTACTTATAAAGCCAAGGATCCCATATGCTTTTTTTTTTAACAGTAATTGAACACATTTTAACAGCCTTCTCAATTTGTTCTGCCACCCTCAAATATTTGTGTACATACACCCCAGGTCTCTGTTTCTGCACCCCTTTTAAAATTGTACCATTTCACCAGTCTGTCGATGTCCTGACGTCTGTTACTATCTTCCTCACTGTTTACTACATTTCCAAGTTATATCAAAAAGAGTAGTGGCCCGAATACCACTGTATACCTCCCTCCAGTCTGTAAAACAACCATTCACCACTATTCCCTAGTTTGTCTCTTAACTGATTTCATATGCATGTGGCCACTGTCCCTTTAATCCCATGGAATTGAATTTTGCTAACAAATCTATTGTGTGATACTTTGTCAAATGCCTTTTGAAAGTGCATATACGTATCAACTGCATTACCCTCATAAACCCTCTGTTACTTCATCAAACATCTTGATCAAGTTAGTCAAACATGATTTGGCTTTAACAAATCCACACTGACTTTCATTTATTAGCCCATAATTTTCCCAATGCCAATTAATTTTGTCCCAGATTATTGTGTCTCAAAGCTTCCCCACCACTGATGTTAGGCTGACTGGCCTGTAGTTGCTGGGTTTATCGCTTTTTTTTTAAAACAGTGGTGGAACATTTGCAGTCCTCCGGCACCACCCCCATATCCAAAGAGGATTGGAAGATTGTGACCAGAGCCTCTGCAATTTCCACCCTTACTTCCCTCGGCAACCTAGGATGCATCCAATCTGGACTGGGTGACTTTTCCACTTTGAGCGCTGCCAACCTTTAAATACCATTTTTTTAATCCTATTCAATATCACCACTGCCTCCTCCTTTACTGTTACATTGGCAGCTCAGCTCCATCTTCTCTCGTGAAGCCAAATACAAAGTACTCATTTAGTACCTCAGCCATACCCTCTGCCTTCACAAGATTATTTCCTTTTTGGTCCCTAATTGGCCCCACTCTTCCTTTGACTACCCTTTTACTATTTATATGTTTATAAAAGACTTTTAAGTTACTGTTAATCTTTTCTCATAATCTCTCTTTGCCCCACTTATTCCTTTGTTTGATCTCTGTACTTTCTATATTCATCTTGGTTCTCTACTGTATTCTTACTGTGCAGTTAACATAAGCCTCCTTTTTCTGTCCCAATTCACCTCTATATATCTTTAGTCATCCAGGGAGCTCTAGCTTTGGATGCCCTTCCTTTCTCCCTCATGGGGATATGACTACTCTGTACTCTGTCTCCTCTTTGTAGTCCTCCCATTGTTTAATTACTGTTTTGCCTACCTATTTTTGATTGCAATCAACTCACTGAAGTGAGCCCTCCTCTAGTTAAGTTTTTATGCTTTGCCCTTTTCCATAACTACTCTAAAGCTGATATTATGATCACTGTTCCCCAAATGCTCTCCCACTGAAACATGCTCTACTTGTCCCACTTCATTCCCCAGAACTAGATCCAGCATTGTTTCCTTCCTCATTGGGCTGGAAACATACTGATGATAAAGTTTTCTTGTATACATTTCAGGAATTCCTCCCCCTCTTTTCCCCTTTTGTACAGTTACTATCCCAGTCTATATTCGGATAATTGAAGGCCCCCATTATCGCTACTCTGCAGATCTTGCCTTTTTGTAATTTGCCTGCAAATTTACTCCTCCAAAGCATCCCCACTATTTGGGCTATAGTATACGCCCAGCAGTGTAGTGACCCCTCAACTACATCATCCCTCTCCAGTGTTATAATAGTTTCTTTGATCCTTTTTTTCCTTTCCCTATCTTTCCTGAATACCTTGTAACCAGGAATATTCAGTTCCCAATCCTCCACTCCTTTGAGCCAGGTCTGTTGTTGCCATTATATCATAGTCCCATGTAGTGACTTGTGCCTACAGCTCACCAACCTTATTTAACACATGCATTCCAAACCCAGCTTGGACTGCCTTGCATTTCCCCCCTGTATTATCCCTCCTATTGTTGAACTATTCTTTACTCTACTGCTATTTGCTCCTCATGCACCTTGTTTCCCTTCTCTAATGTTTCATCCTGGTGCCCACCCCCCTGCCAAATAAGTTTAAACTCACAGCACTAGTTAACCTTCCCATGAGGACATTAGTCCTAGCTCTGTTGACTGGCAACCCGTCCACCTTGAACAGGTCATTCTTGCCCCAGAACTGACCCCAATGCCCCAGGAATCTGAAGCCCTCTCTCCTGTACCACTTCTCCAGCCACGTGTTAACCTGTCTTATCCTACTATCCCTATACTCACTAGTGCGTGGCACTAGGAGTAATCCAGCGATTACTAGCTTTTTGAGGTCCTGCATTGCTGTATTACGAAGTGTCTGCATGCACCTGTAAGTTACACGGTGTGGTTCAGGTAGAAATGTTCATTTGCAACAGAGAGCGGCAGGTAGACAATTTAACATTCCGGCACAAACTTTCGAGTTAAAATAATATGGTGGAGGGTTTCACCCAGGGGTTTCGGTGCTTTTTTAATGGATTTGGAGGGGGGGGGGGGGAAGCCACTGTTAAGAGTAACTCTGACATGTTTTTTGTAATTCATTCTTGGAATGTGAGTGTCACTGGCGCAAGGTAGCATTTATTGCCCATCCCTGGTTGGTCGGATTTGATATAACTGAGTGGCTTTAAGAATTAAGAGGCAACCATGCTGGTGTGGGACTGGAGTCACTTAGACCAGATCGAGTAAGGGCGGCTTCCCTAAAGGCCATTAGTGAACCAGTTGGGTTTTTACAACAATCCAACAGCTTCATGGTCACTTTTACTGACTAGCTTTTTATTTCCAGATTTTAAAAAACTGAATTCAAATTCTCAAACTGCCATGGTGGGATTACTAGTCCAGTAACATAACCACTACACTATTGTACCCTTGTCAGTCATGGTAGGTAGGGTATGTGTGGCTACGCAGCTTCCCTATAATTTCCTAATGAGAGATTTTTGTACCAATGGAAATTTTGGCTAATTTGCTAGCTGACTGCCCTAAAATTCAGTGTAGCTTTAGTACAGCTCCTGGTGTTGTACTCATCCTCATTATTGATGTATCAAAATCACTGGCTGAGAAACCAGTCAGTATTTGTACAGACTTGACTTCAACTTTAAATGGATCCTTTTGCATGTGCATGTGGAGTGATGCCTTGAACGATGTACCAGAGGGCTGATGGTACATGTGACACTGTACACCATGCCTTGTGGGCGAGGAGGAACTGTACTACTTGTAGTCTGCTAATTATGTTTAATTTACTCTAGGATCTGAGCAACTTCCACAGACCTGAGCTTTTGAATGAGAACTCATCCCATCCATCATCCTGAAAGATGGACCTGCGAACCCATTCAAAGAGTATCTCTGCAAAACTGACCAAATGCTAATTCAAAATACAGATTTAATTTAAAAAAAATTGTGTTTTTTTTTAAAGAGATGGTGATGGAATTTATTTCTCTAAGTTGTATGAGTGCTTCTATTGAGTAAGTTGGCTAGTCTGTGGGGACATTGTGACTGGAAAATCTAATGTCACTGGTCCCTCATTATTCCACATTTTCACATCCTCTTTAGTGTATATTTAAAGATAATGTCCTACTTTTGAGTGGTATTGTTGGCAAGTATTATTCTCTGATCAGTGCCATGGGATAACAGCTGTTCTACATGTAAAAAAAAGGTCTTGGGTAGGGGGGTAGAAGAGGGGAGGAATCCTGTACCCAATTCAGGGAAAACTGGAAAATTCCTCTGATTCCTTATGGCAATCAAACTCAGCACAAGGAGACCACGACGCTCCAGAGCTCAATTGTAGTCAATATTCCTGTAATTGGTGATTTGATCAGGGCTTTACAGTGCATCCAATTTTCATGTATTGTTGATAAAGCCTGTGATCAACACTGCCTGTTGAATCAGGGTCTAATTTGTTTTGCAAAATTAAAAGGAAGGAATATAATGTAATACTTTTGTATGGGCGCAGCAAATTCCCTCTAGCTGTTGTTTTAATGATTTTATAAACCTAACAGGAAGAATCCCTGTGGTTGCTATTTCTAACACCATTTTAAAAGCATCTTATAAAAACGTGTTAATGTTTTTTATTGGAAAGTAACCAGAGGAATCTTCCATGGTCCTGACATTGTTAAGCAAACATTAAAAGTTGAGCATTTGCTAAAAGGAAAAATAATGCATAACAAATCAGTTTTTATAGATTTTTTTTTTTTTGATCTATGCATTTAATCGCAATCATGAAAAGTGGTGATACGTTGATTTGAATGGGATATTATAACTTTGCATTGAGTTTAAAAAAAAAAAAAAAAAAAAAAAATCTATTCAAAATATCTCCCTTGGTAAATCGGCCTGCTGACCCTGTTAGTAACCAGGCATGGGGCATTTGATTTAAAGTGATGAGCTTAAAAAGAGTGATCTCAGAGACCTAAGTAAGAGATTTAATAGGATATAGAAAGTAAACCCAGAAAAATACTTTCAGAAACAGCAGGGCAAGAGGGTGCACTGTCATGGTGAAGGTTAATTTATACAAGTGACTAACGGCTGGAATAGTGGTTGATGACAGGACACTGGACTTATTTGTGCAACAGCTCATGGGATGGTTTGGTATTCATACCATGAAGGGCTTTCTTCATCCGAACCTATCTGTGACTGATCTTGGAGCTAAATGGTGTGTGAGAGTATATTCCAAGGGCAGCAGGCGCATGGGAACGCCGCCACCTCCAAGTTTCCCTCCAGGTCACCCACACTATCCCAACTTGGACATGTATCACTTCCTTCATTGTCGCTGGGTCAAAATCCTGGAACTCCCTACCTAACAGCACTGTGGGAGCACCTTCACCTCAGGGACTGCAGCGGTTCAAGAAGGTGGCTCAGCACCACCTTCGAGGGCAACTAGGGATGTGCAACAAAAACTGAGCGACAGATTTTTATTAGGTAAGGGCCTACTGAATTTTTTTCATTTTTTAAAGATTTGTTTTTATGGGAAGTCCAGCATTTATTGCCCTTGAGAAGGTGGTGAGCCGCCTTCTTGAACCGCTGCAGTCTGTGTGGTGAAGGTACCTCCACAGTGCTGTTAGGTAGGGAGTTCCTGGATTTTGTCCCAACGTTGATGAAGGATTGGCAATATACTTCTAAGTCAGCATGGTGTGAGACTTGGTAGTGGCTGACTCTTGCTCCTATCTTCCTTTTATTGACCTCTGAAGTAAAGGTGATGCTACATGAGGTGGTTTGGCCATTCTGTAATATGCCTGAAAGGTCAGGCAACTGTGTTTCAAGCCATAGTTGACCATTACTGACCTGGCATGTACACTTCATGTACTTGCAGGTGTCCTTGCAGTAAATAGCACAGCCCTTCATCTGTTAACCAAGACAGAGTAGACATTCTTCAGTTATTGCCAGGCAGGTGTAACGGGCTGCAGAAATGTGTGGTATCTTGGCATATGCCACCAATCATGAGGGTTGTCTCTTTCATCAACTTGCCATGACTTCCTTCATGCACTGAAAGCATAACATACTCAGGGAATGCCTCTGAAAAACCATGAGGCACAGACGTTAGGTGTTCACATGTCTTAATGGTACCCTTAGGTCTGCTCTTCCAGCTTTATTTGGGTAGAAGAGCTTTCACTAGTGTTAAAGCTTTGTCATAGAGATGTGAGCTCACTGCTGTTTACAGATGGGTACCAGCAGGGAGCCTATGAATGCAGCCTGACCTTCCTGGCACCCCTCAGCACCTCTTTCAAGCACCTCAAATAGGGGAATTACTATATGATGGAGGAATAATCATTTACAGCAATTGGCAGAAAGGCTCATGAGAACTGAAGCACAAACACTAAAAAGGTTAAGAAATGGCTAAATTGCATTTTCCTTTCTATTACGGAGTCCTCATGGGTTCCAGCACACCATTGCTTAGCAACCCTGGATGCCTATTTAAAATGTGTCATGTGATCTGTATGCCAGCTCTGGGAAACGGTGTGTAGGGCTGGCACGCCTCCAAAGGCATTAAAGTGATGCACCAGCCTGTTTTGAGGCAGGCGCTTCTCCTGTTACTGCTCCCGCCCAGTGGCAAATGCTTCATGAAGCAAATTCGGTGAATTTCAATGGGGCAGAACTATGGTCAATTTCCCTCATCCAGCGCTGCGCTGAGGTATTCAATGAGGTGCATCAATGATGTCTGGCAGTGGTGTATTGAGACAGTGCATTACATTCGGAAGTATATCTCGCCATGCAGCTGCCAATAATGTGATGCAAAGCACCAGGACTCTACATTTGGGTGTTGAGGCCGGAGGCCGACTCTACACTCGACACAATCATAGGCCAATGCGGGCAGAAAACACCCCGAGGAACCTACAACCCCAACTGCATAACGCTCAGTAAGAGCAGGACTTTTTTTAATCAAATGAGGTTGAAGTCCCATAATAAAACTGAAGCACTTTTGGTGCCTCTATTTAGTTGACCTCCAAGGGCCAGTTCTTGAAAGCGGTCTTTTTGACCTGAGGGAGTTTGGAACAAAAATGGTAGCACCTTAAGGACAGCAGCCCTTGAACAGCTGCTGGTATACAGTGTCCCAGCAGGTTGTACGCTAAGCACTGGGGGTGCCACATAGATACTTAAATGAACTGACCCGGCACGGGCTCAATGGGCCGAATGGCTGTAACCATTCTATGACCTCAATCACTGTTGTGATTGGTTTGTTCACTGGGGTGCAGTGACACGTGGTGCCTTAAGAAAACAGCAGTGCCAGCAGCTCCGAGGAGCATTAGCCGTAGAATCACAGAAGTTTCAGTAAAGGAGGAGGCCACTCAGCCCACTGCCCATGCCAGTACTAGCCCCACATTGGAGCACTCTAATTCCCTTCTCCTGCTCCTTCCCCAACACTTAAATATTTTCCTCTTAAAGTGTTTATCTGATCCCCTCTTACATTCTATAACTCACTACCCAGTTGTCGTAATGTATTCCATATTCTATTAACCATTTGTGTGAAATTCTGCTAATCTCCCACTTTATGCTTTTAATACTGATTCACCTACCAGTGGAAATAATCTTTCACTATTTAGCCTCCCAAACCCTTTAAGAATTTTGAACACTGCCATTAAATCCCACTTGACCTTCTCTGCTCCAGGGAACACAGCCCTAGTCTTGCAAGTCTGTCGTTATAACGACATCCTGTGCTATCAGCTTGTATACAGGCACCCATTGCTATCCTGTGTGGTTATCCTTTTTTTAAATTAACGGGATGTGGGCGTCACTGGCAAGGCTGGCATTTATTGCCCATTCCTAGTTGCCCTGAGAAGGTGGGGAAGCGCCTTCCTGCAGCGCTGGTGGGTTGATACAACGGAGTGGCTTGCTAGGCAACTTGAGCCAGTTAAGAATCAACCACGTTGGTGTGGAATGGGAGTCACATATAGGCCAGGCTGGGCAAGGATGGCAGGTTTCCTTCCCTAAATTAGTGAACCAGTTGGGTTTTACAACGGCTTTACAGTCACTTTTACTGACCAGCTTTTAAAAAAAACAATTCAAATTCTCAAACTGCCATGGTGGGATTTGCACTCACATTTACATCTGGATCATTAGTCCAGGCCGTTGATTACTAGTCCAGTAACATAACCACTACACTGCCATGTTCTAACACTATTGATTTCCTGTGTACAGTCACCCTATGCTTAAATGGTGGTGAGTAGTCAAGGCAAAAATATCTGTTTGGCCAGTAACTGAATTAGAAACATAAAAAAATAGGAGCAGGAGTAGGCCAATCGGCCCTTCGAGCCTGCTCCACCATTCAATATGATCATGGCTGATCCTTTATCTCAATGCCATATTCCCGCTCTCTCCCCATACCCCTTGATGCCTTTTGTGTCTAGAAATCTATCTATCTCCTTCTTAAATATATTCTGTGACTTGGCTTCCACAACCTTCTGTGGTAGAGAATTCCACAGGTTCACCACCCTCTGAGTGAAGAAATTTCTCCTCATCTCAGTCCTAAATGTCCTACCCCGTATCCTGAGACTGTGACCCCCCAGCCAGGGGAAACATCCTCCCTGCATCCAGTCTGTCTAGCCCTGTCAGACTTTTATACGTTTCAATGAGGTCCCCTCTCATTCTTCTAAACTCTAGTGAATACAGGCCTAGTGTGGTAAACCACTGTTTGTATACTGTTTGCATTCCATTGTGTACATGCCTGGACATGCCTCGGCTGACTCCTCCCACAAGTCCTAGTATAAAGGTGGCTGCTCCCCAGCCCTTTGTATTTCTGGACCGGTCGACCACTCGAGGCAGACCTCCATTCTTTTGTTAATAAAAGCCTTTGGTTACTCTTCTAACTCTCAGTCTTTTATGAGTAATTGATAGCGCATCAATTTTATTAACAAAATTTTTATAATGGAAAAGATCCTCACACCAGCATGCCTGGACTTAAATCATCGGGAGGCGGACTCATCCACCAAGTTTACTCACTGGCTTAAGTGTTTCGAAAAATTCTTGACCGCCTCCGAAGCAATCAAATCGGAAGAGGACAAACTGGATGTCCTGACCTCCAAAGTGAACCACCGAGTGTACTCGGTCATCCAAGACGCGACCTCATACGCGGATGCTATCAAGCTCCTCAAGGACCAGTACACGCGCCCAGTGAACAAAGTGTACGCCAGGCACCTTCTGGGGAGTCGTAAACAACAACCTGGGGAATCGACCGTGGAATATCTTCAGGCACTGTCCGTGCTTGGCCGGGCCTGTGGGTGTAAGGATGTAAAGGCCGCCGTGTACACAGAGGAACTTATCCGGGACGCTTTTGTAGCGGGCCACAGATCCAATTACACCCGACAGCGACTGTTGGAGCAGAGTGACCTCAACCTCAACAAGGCCTCTGAACTCGCACTATCATTGGATGCAGCCTACCAGGGCATGGATGCCTACTCCTCTGCACCGTGGACGCCGCGGGGAACGACAGCCTGGGACACGGTAGGACCGCCTCATAGCGCCGTGCCACCCCAGCCACACCCCAGCAACGGCCCAACTACCGCAGCAGTGTCCCAAGGCCAGACAGCAGTGCCCCAAGGCCAGAAATGCTACTTCTGTGGCCAGGCAAAACACCCCAGAGCGCGCTGCCCGGCGAAAAACGCGATCTGCTCGGGCTGCGGGAAGAAGGGACACTATGCTAGCGTCTGCAGGGCCAAAGCCACCCCGAACCCCAGCAGCGCTGCGTGTGGGCCATGCGGGCCGCCATCTTGGGCCTCCTCGGCCATGTGCGAATCACCGGTACAGCAGCCATTTTGGACGCCTCCAGCCACATGGGGATCATGGACGCCGCCATCTTGGACGACAGCCGGGACGCAGCAGGCCCCCGACACCGCCTCATCTGATACCCGCAGCGACACACCGACCCCTACGCTGGCATCCGTTACACTGGACCAAGCGAGACCGCACCAACTGGCCAGTTCCACAATGGACATTAAGGTAAATGGTCACGATACAATCTGCCTTTTTGACTCTGGGAGCACGGAGAGCTTCATCCACCCTGACACGGTGCGGCGTTGCTCTCTCCCAGTCCTGCCTGCGCACCAGCGGATTTCTATGGCCTCCGAGTCCCAGTCAGCGGACATTGGCGGCTACTGCGTGGTGACACTCATAGTAGACGGGACTGTGTACGATAATTTTAAACTTCTGGTCCTGCCCGATCTCTGCGCTGCCGTTCTACTGGGGTTAGATTTTCAGTGCCACCTTAAAAGTGTTACGATGGCGTACGGTGGACCCCTCCCCCCACTCACAGTCCGCAGCCAGCAGCTTCCAAATTGCCCGCCGCGCACTAGGTGCAACCTCTCCACACTCCGAGTCACCCCCCCCCCACTGTTTGCTAACCTCACCCCCGACTGTAAGCCCATCGCCACAAAGAGCAGACGATACAGCGCCGGGGACAGGGTTTTCATTAAAACCGAAGTGGAGCGGCTCCTGAAGGAAGGGATTATTGAGGGCAGCACCAGCCCCTGGCGAGCCCAGGTTGTGGTCGTTAAGACCGGCGAGAAGCAGCGCCTGGTCATCGACTACAGCCAGACAATAAATCGCTACACCCTACTGGACGCTTACCCACTCCCCCGCATAGCTGATATGGTCAATCAGATCGCGCAGTACCGCGTCTTCTCGACCATTGACCTGAAATCAGCATACCACCAGCTCCCTATCTGCCCTGAGGACCGCCAGTATACTGCCTTTGAGGCAAACGGCCGCCTCTATCACTTCCTTAGGGTTCCCTTTGGCGTCACCAACGGGGTCTCCGTCTTCCAAAGGGAGATGGACCGGATGGTAGATCAAAATGCGTTGCAGGCCACTTTCCCATACCTGGACAATGTGACCATCTGCGGCCGTGACTTGCAGGACCATGACGCAAACCTCGAAAAATTCCTCCGCACCGCCCAACTCCTGAACCTGACATATAACAAGGAGAAGTGCATATTCCGCACAAACCGCCTCGCCATCCTTGGCTGTGTTGTGGAACACGGAGTCATCGGTCCCGACCCCGACCGGATGCGTCCCCTTATGGAACTCCCACTGCCCCACTGCCTCAAGGCCCTGAAGAGGTGCCTAGGGTTTTTCTCCTATTACGCCCAGTGGGTCCCCTACTATGCGGACAAGGCGCGTCCGCTGATCAAGTCCACCTCTTTTCCCTTGACGGCAGAGGCCCGCTTAGCCTTCCACCGTATCAAGGAGGACATCGCCAAAGCCACCATGCACGCAGTGGACGAATCCATCCCCTTCCAGGTGGAAAGCGACGCGTCCGACTTTGCCCTGGCCGCTACCCTCAATCAGGCGGGGAGACCCGTGGCCTTCTTTTCACGAACCCTCCAGGGCCCGGAGACCAGACACTCCGCTGTTGAGAAGGAGGCCCAGGCTATTGTGGAGGCTGTGCGTCATTGGAGGCACTACCTGGCCGGAAAACGATTTACCCTGCTCACTGACCAGCGTTCAGTCGCTTTCATGTTTAACAACAAGCAGAGGGGCAAAATCAAAAATGACAAGATCTTGAGGTGGAGAATCGAACTTTCCACCTACAATTACGAGATCTTGTACCGGCCCGGGAAGCTCAACGAACCCCCGGATGCTCTATCGCGTGGCACCTGCGCCAGCGCGCAGATCGATAGACTGCGGGCCCTCCACAATGACCTCTGCCACCCGGGGGTCACCAGGTTCTTCCACTTCGTCAAGGCCCGCAACCTACCTTACTCCATTGAGGAGGTCAGGACCATGACCGGGAACTGCCAAGTCTGCGCTGAGTGCAAACCGCACTTTTATAAACCAGACAGGGCCCACCTGATAAAAGCCACTCGCCCCTTCGAGCGCCTGAGCGTCGATTTTAAAGGGCCTCTCCCCTCCTCCGACCGCAACGTGTACTTCCTCAATATTATTGATGAGTACTCCCGTTTCCCGTTCGCCATCCCCTGCCCGGACATGACCAGTGCCACGGTCATTAAATGCCTAAATGACCTCTTCACCCTGTTCGGTTTCCCCAGCTATATCCATAGCGACCGGGGCTCATCGTTTATGAGCGACGAACTCCGTCAGTACCTGCTAACTAGGGGTATTGCCACAAGCAGGACCACTAGTTACAACCCCCGGGGGAACGGACAGGTGGAAAGAGAAAATGCGACAGTTTGGAAGGCCGCCCTGCTAGCCTTAAAGTCTAGGGGCCTTCCAACCTCCCGCTGGCAGGATGTGCTACCCGATGCGCTCCACTCTATTCGGTCACTGCTCTGCACTGCCACTAACGCCACCCCTCATGAGAAAATGTTTGTCTTCCCAAGGAAGTCCACATCGGGGACATCGCTACCGCCATGGCTGACGTCCCCAGGGCCGGTCCTACTGAGAAGACACGTGAGGACCCATAAAACGGACCCCCTGGTCGAGAGGGTCGACCTCCTCCACGCCAACCCCCAGTACGCTTACATTGCGTACCCGGACGGGCGGGAGGACACAGTCTCCATAAGAGACCTTGCACCCTCGGGGGCTGCAGTAACCCACTACCCACTACCACCCCCCCCCACGATCCGATATCCAGCCCCAGCAGACGGCAGGCCTGGGTCCCGCGACCCGCTCAACATCTACGAGGACGACACGCCAGCGCCACAGCCTACGCGGGACTTGATGCCGGAAGCTTCACTACCCCCGCCGTCGCCACGCCGATCACAGCGGCAGACAAGACCTCCGGAGAGACTCCAATACACTAACTTTTAATACACTTCACCCCGCCGGACTCAATTTTAAACAAGGGGTGAATGTGGTAAACCACTGTTTGTATACTGTTTGCATTCCATTGTGTACATGCCTGGACATGCCTCGGCTGACTCCTCCCACAAGTCCTAGTATAAAGGTGGCTGCTCCCCAGCCCTTTGTATTTCTGGACCGGTCGACCACTCGAGGCAGACCTCCATTCTTTTGTTAATAAAAGCCTTTGGTTACTCTTCTAACTCTCAGTCTTTTATGAGTAATTGATAGCGCATCACCTAGTTGACCCAATCTCTCCTCATACGACAGTCCTGCCATCCCAGGAATCAGTCTGGTGAACCTTCGCTGCACCCCCTCTATGGCAAATATATCCTTTCTTAGGTAAGGAGACCAAAACTGCACACAATACTCCAGGTGTGGTCTCACCAAGGCCCTGTATAACTGTAGTAAAACATCCTTGCTCCTGTATTCAAATCCTCTTGCAATGAAGGTCAACATACCATTTGCCTTCCTAACTGCTTGCTGCACCTGCATGTTTGCTTTCAGTGACTGGTGTACAAGGATACCCAGGTTCCTTTGTATATCAGCATTTCCCAATCTATCACCATTTAAATAATACTCTAACTTTCTGTTTTTCCTACCGAAGTGGATAACTTCACATTTATCTGCCATATATTTGCCCACTCACTCAACTTGTCTAAATCGCCTTGAAGCCTCTTTGCATCCTCCTCACCACCCCACCTGGTTTCATGTCGTCAGCAAACTTGGAAATATTACATTTGGTTCCCTCATCCAAATCATTGATATATATTGAGAATAGCTGGGGCCCAAGCACTGATCCCTGCGGTACCCCACTAATCACTGCCTGCCACCCCGAAAAATACCCATTTATTCCTACTCTCTGTTTCCTGTCTGTTAACCAATTTTCAATCCATGCCGGTATATTACCCCCAATCCCATGTGCTTTAATTTTGCACATAAACCTCTTATGTGGGTCTTTATCAAAGACCTTCTGAAAATCCAAATACACCACATCCACTGGTTCTCCCTTATCTATTCTACCAGTTACATCCTCTAAAAACTCCAGTAGGTTTGTCAAACACGATTTTCCTTTCATAAATCCACGTTGACTTGGTCTAATCCCGTTGATATTTTCTAAGTGTCCTGTTATCACATCCTTTATAATAGACTCTAGCATTTTCCCTACTACTGATGTTAGGCTAACCGGTCTGTAGTTCCCGGTTTTCTCTCCCTCCTTTTTAAATAGTGCGGTTACATTTGCCACCCTCCAATCTGCAGGAACTGTTCCATAATCTATCGAATTTTGGAAGATGACAACCAATGCATCCACTATTTCCATGGCTACCTCTTTTAGTACTCTGATGCAGATTATCAGGCCCTGGGGATTTATCAGCTTTCAGTCCCATTAATTACTCCAGCACTATTTTTTTACTAATACCAATTTCCTTTAATTCCTCCTTTAACATTATTTGACTCCAGCTTTTGATAGCTTCGACTGTACATAAAGAATGAAAGAGTTACTAAACATCAATTGATATTTAAAACAAGATTTATCTAAATAACATAGGTCACAAGCAATCGCACACACAATAGGGAGCTGCACACAATCCCTCAATAACACTCAGCGATTTGCAAAAGTAATAACGCCAATAGGAACAATGATTTAAAGACTTTTATTTCATAATTTTTCAGTTATATATTACATACAATTCACAGGACAGAAAAAGACGATTCGGCCCAACTGGTCAGTGTTTCTGCTCCACACGAGCCTCCTCCCACCCTACTTCATCTCACTATCAGCATGTCCTTCTAATCCTTTCTCCCTCATGTACTTATCTCATCTTCCTCTTACAGGCATTATGGCACCAAAATCTGCTCCCCCTAAAAAAATTGCCATAAGTAACCCACAAAATAATCTAGCCATGAGCTCCCCAACCGTGAGAAATTTTATCATTTATATTGTTTTCTGTGTGAAAACCCGAGCGTAGATTTTACAAAGTTCAGAACTTCATGGACTGGGAGCGTGTGTCGGGAATTTGGCCGTGTAAGTCAGGATGGAACCATCCTTACCAATCCCAAACATCAGTGACCAAATCCAGATGTGAACTCGCAGCCAGCAAAGCTCTGCTTTGGGAGCACAGTTTTAGAAAATCTGCTCCCTACTGTTTTATTCCATCTAATAATGTTTTCACCATCTCCTAAAGGTATTGCCCTCACTGGAGTGTAGCTTCACGGATTCCAGCTGCCCACCACATTTTCTTTGTCTCAGTCTGAATGTTGGTAAGTTTTGAAACCATGAGGGGGGGATGGTGTTTGTGGGGTGTAGGGGTAGGAGTGGACAGCTGAGCCCAATCCTTTCTTTACAAAATGTTGACAGCCCATATATTTTCCACTAGGCGACTAGGTAGAAACCAAGAGCAATCAGGAGGGGAATCTGGGAATTTCCCATCTCCCTAACCCAGATGTATGAAGCCAATTATAGTCAACCTAGCTGAGATCATTATACGCCATGGATAGAACCTAGGTTTTTCCTGTTCCGCATGGCTCAGTTGCTCAAAGGGCCGTACATTATTTGGGAGCCTTAATAATTTTAAGAAGGCATAATGTTTTTACATCTTTATAGGACCCTTGGTTACCTTTTTGCTCTGATTGAACCTTAGTAAAGTTTTGTAAAATACACTCTTGGGATATGGGCGTCACTAGCAAGACCAGAATTTATTGCCCATCCTTAATTGCCCTTGAGAAGGCGGTAGTGAGCCTTATTCTCGAACCACTGCACGCCATGTGGTGAAGGTGCTCCCACACTGCTGCTAGGTGGGGAGTTCCAGGATTTTGACCCAGCGATGATGAAGGAACGGCGATATATATTGAAGTCGGGATGGTGTGTGACCTGGAGGGGAACTTGGAGGTGGTGGTGTTCCCATGCGCCTGCTGCCCTTGTCCTTCTCGGTGGTGGAGGTCACAGGTTTGGGAGGTGCTGTCGAAGGAGCCTTGTTTGGGATGCTTTGAGAATTCAACCAATGAGATTCTTATCTCGAGTGGCCAATTATGATAAGAGCTATGCCAATCTGGCAATAATTAGGTTCCTGTATTTTAATATTATTTTCATAACTTTGCTAGCACACCATTCTCGTCTGGAAGGAGGAGGTCAATTTGTTTCATGAGACTTATTTTTAAGTTGGCTTTTCATATTTAATCCAAATACATTAAGGCATCAAAGCAACCACAGCATATTTGAATGAATGTTCATTCAGGAAGCACTACTACCCCTACCGATCCCAGCACCACCCTTACCAATTGCATCATCGCCATTACCAATCCTGACATAACACTGACCAAGCCCAGCACTTTGGTTATTAAATATTGCAAGCAAGGCTATTAAAAAAAAACTGGCAAATTTTGGTTACTTTGCTGACAGGCTCAGAATCATTCCAATGTGTCAATTTTCTCAGATACTCCTGAATAAAATCCCTGGCTAAAAATGGGTTTTATGAAGTAATCACTGGATCATACATATATCAGTAGCATATCTTCTGTTGTGTTACTGGTGAATCTAGTCTTGAGTCTGGAACGTGTGTCCCTACTCTAGGCAAATCCAGGCAATTATAGCAGGTTATAAACTGCTGTGGTTATTCACAGATCAATTGTAACTTCTTGT
The DNA here is from genome assembly GCF_052327205.1 of Somniosus microcephalus. Lineage (NCBI taxonomy): Eukaryota > Metazoa > Chordata > Chondrichthyes > Squaliformes > Somniosidae > Somniosus > Somniosus microcephalus. The sequence continues at coordinate 104,571,131 of NC_140999.1, forward strand.
AAATTTCAGGCTTCAGGGCAATGGTTGCCTTTCTTTCTCTTTACTTTAAGCTTGTTTTGCATCACAACAAAGTGTGATGGCTGGTGTGTGATATCTGCTGCATAACATCTGGAGTGTGATCGAATTGTGCTAGGTGCAAGGCTTATATATAGAGATATAAGCTATGACCTTCACTTTTTAAAATATTTGGTTAATTCAGTGTTTTAATAAGCCTTGACATAATGAATTAAACATTTTTCCTATTCTCTTGTTTGCTTAATCTACTTTGGTTCAATTAAGAAATAATTTTTTCTTTTTACTGACTGATTGACTGATATATCTTGCATAACTTCAGTCTCCAGTCTAGTTCATAATGTTATGACCATCTACTGCCATTGGGAATTTTAAATATTTCTATTTCATATTGACAGTTTTTTTTTAAAGAATTCACAACATTATCACTTAGCCCCTCCCCCGCCTCCAATCACCCCGACTGTATTTACTAAATATCCTGAGACCAACCCCATATTCAAAATTTGCTTAATGAAATGTTTCTTTTTTTCCCCCCTCACTGGTTTATGGCAACCACCTATGTTTGCATCCAATTTCCAACCATTCAATACTTTGGAGAGATACTTCAAATTCAGCCCTTAGTGATGGGCGAGAAATGTTGGGTAAAATCTTGAAACTCAGGTCCAAAGGTATCAGCTGCTTTGAGAATTTAACCACAGATTTCCAATCCAGTGAAGTTCTTTTCTAGTGTGTCCAATTATGATAAGATTGACGTTAATCTGGAGATCATTAGGTGTTCCAGTTTATTATTTTGATATTAGTTTCATAGTTACTTTGCTCTTACGATCAAATGCTTGGTTTGCCAAGTTACTTCAGTCTCACTAAATCCCCTTTACTTAAATTTCTTTGGTAGGTTCCTCCTCATTTTCTTCCTCTTCATATTCTTCCTCTTCAAGATCTGCGGTAGCATCTTGGTATTGTTGGTATTCAGACACCAAATCGTTGGTGTTGCATTCTGCTTCTGTGAACTCCATCTCATCCATACCTTCTCCCGTGTACCAGTGCAGGAAAGCCTTCCTTCTGAACATGGCTGAGAACTGCTCAGAAATGCGCTTGAAGAGCTCCTGGATTGCAGTGTTGTTTCCTATGAAGGTGGAAGACATGTTGAGCCCACGTGGTGGAATGTTACACACAGCCACTTTGACGTTATTGGGAATCCACTCCACAAAATGGTTGCTGTTCTTGGTTTGGACAGCTAACATCTGCTCATCCACCTCCCTGGTGGACATCCTGCCTCTGAAGATTGCTGCCACGGTCATGTATTTGCCATGGCGAGGATCGCAGGCTGCCATCATGTTCCTGGGATCAAACATCTGTTGGGTAAGCTCCGGCACTGTCAATGAACGATACTGCTGACTGCCACGGGATGTCAATGGGGCAAAGCCGGGCATGAAGAAATGTAGACGAGGAAATGGGACCATATTGACTGCCAGCTTCCTCAGGTCTGCGTTGAGTTGACCAGGGAAACGTAGGGAGGTGGTGACACCACTCATTGTCCTGGAGACCAGATGGTTCAGGTCACCATAGGTTGGCGTGGCCAACTTCAAGGTTCGAAAACAAATATCATACAAAGCCTCATTGTCGATGCAGAAGGTTGAATCTGTGTTCTCTATCAGCTGATGGATAGATAAGGTGGCATTGTACGGTTCAACCACAGTGTCTGAGACCTTTGGTGAAGGCATGACACTAAAGCTGTTCATAATTCTATCAGGATATTCCTCTCGGATTTTGCTCATGATGAGAGTGCCCATGCCTGAGCCAGTTCCTCCTCCCAGTGAGTGTGTGAGCTGGAAGCCTTGTAAACAGTCACAGCTCTCACACTCATGCCTCATGATGTCTACCACATTTTCCACCAGCTCAGCACCTTCTGTGTAATGACCCTTGGCCCAGTTGTTTCCAGCACCAGAGTTACCTACAGTCGGGTGGGGGTGGGGTTAGGGAAGCAAAAAGAGGCCAGTTAGGATGGATCTTAAAAAAAGACAAAAATGGAGACATAATAATGATTTGTGCTGGGAATTTTGTCAAGGATTGTCCTAATCAATTGCTATTACTTCATCGGAAGGTTGGTGGCAACCTCATTTACGTGTACCTGGCGTTTATGCAAATCTTCCACTGAAGTTACGCTGACCGATCAGGAGAATCCCAAAGGACATTCCCGGTGCTGATGACCCAACACTCTTGTACCCACTGGATAAGACTCTGACACGCAGTGTCCACTGGATAAGATTCTGACACGCAGTGTCCACTGGATAAGATTCTGACACCCAGTGCCCACTGGATAAGACTCTGACACCCAGTGTCCACTGGATAAGACTGTGATACCCAATGGCCACTGGATAAGACTGTGATACCCAATGGCCACTGGATAAGACTGTGATATGCAATGTCCACTGGATAAGACTCTGACACCCAATTTCCACTGGATAAGACTCTATGACACCCAGTGCCCACTGGATAAGACTCTGACACCCAATGTGCACTGGATAAGACTCTATGACACCCAGTGCCCACTGGATAAGACTCTGACACCGAGTGCCCACTGGATAAGACTCAGACATCCAGTGCCCACTGGATAAGACTCGGACATCCAGCGCCCACTGGATTAGACTGTGATACCTAATAGCCACTGGATAAGACTGTAACACCCAAAGTCCACTGGGTAAGACTCTGACACCCAATGTCCACTGGATAAGACTCTATGACACCCAGTGCCCACTGGACAAGACTTCGACACCCAAATATCCACTGGATAAGACGCTAACACTGAGTGCCCACTGGAAAAGACTCTATGATACCCAGTACCCACTGGATAAGACTCAGACATCCAATGCCCACTGGATAAGACTGTGACACCCAATATCCACTGGGTAAGACTCTGACACCCAATGATGTAATAAAACTACTAGGCACTTGGTCTAAGTATTAAACAAGGCTTTAATCAACTGTTTTTCAACATGGAGATCTACTTGTGTCCTACACTAGTTCCTGAAAAGAATGTCCTGAGCAAGCTGGGCCCATGCCCGAGTATTTATACTCTCCCTGTACAGCGCCACCAGCAGGCAGCCCAGTATCAGTTCATAAGTCATTTCCACATGAATGACAAGATTCATGTCACCCAATGTCCACTGGATAAGACTCTATGACACCCAGTGCCCACTGGACAAGACTCTGACACTGAGTGCCCATTGGATAAGATTCTATGACACCCAGCACCCACTGGATAAGACTCAGACATCCAGTGCCCAATGGATAAGAATTGGACATCCAGTGCCCACTGGATAGACTCTGATACCCAGTGCCCACTGGATAAGATGTGATACCCAATGCCCACTGGATAAGACTGTGACACCCAATGTCCACTGGATAAGATGCTATGACACCCAGTGCCCACTGGATAAGACTCTGACACCCAGTGCCCACTGGATAAGACTCAGACATCCAGTGGCCACTGGATAAGACTGACACCCAATGTACACTGGATAAGACTGTGACACACAATGTCCACTCGATCAGACTCTGACACCCAATGTCCACTGAATAAGACTCTATGACACCCAGTGCCCACTGGATAAGACTCGAACATCCAGTGCCCAACGGATAAGACTCAGACATTCAGCACCCACTGGAAAAGACCCTGACACCCAGTGCCCACTGGATAAGACTGTGATTGGATAAGACTGTGACACCTAATGTCCACTGGATAAGACTCTGACACCCAATGTCCACTGGATAAGACTTTATGACACCCAGTGCCCAATGGATAAGACTCTGACACTGAGTGCCAACTGGATAAGACTCTGACACTGAGTGCACGCTGGATAAGACTCTATGACACCAAGTGTCCACTGGATAAGACTCTGCCACCCAATGCACACCGGATAAGACTGTGATACCCAATGTCCACTGGATAAGACTGTGACACCCAATGTCCACTGCATAAGACACTTTGACACCCAGTGCCCACTGGATAAGACTCTGACAATCAGTGTCCACTGCATAAGACTCAGACATCCAGTGCCCACTGGATAAGACTCGGATATCCATTGCCCACTGGATAAGACTCTGACACCCAATGTCCACTGGATAAGACTCTGACACCCAAGGTCCACTGGCTAAGAAGCTATGACACCCAGTGCCCACTGGATAAGATTCGGACATCTAGTACCACTGGATAAGACTCTGACACCCAGTCCCCACTGGATAAGACTGTGATACCCAATGTCCACTGGATAAGACTATGACACCCAATGTCCACTGGATAAGACTGTGACACCCAATGTCCACTGGGTAAAACTCTGACACCCAATGATGTAAGAAAACTACTAGGCACTTAGTCTACGTATTAAACAAGGCTTTAATCAACTGTTTTTCAACATGGAGATCTACTTTTGTCCTACACTAGTTTCTGAAAAGAATGTCCTGAGCAAGCTGGGCCCATGCCCGAGTATTTATACTCTCCCTGTACAGCGCCACCAGCAGGCCGCCCAGTATCATTTCATAAATCATTTCCACACGAATGACAAGATTCATGTCACCCAATGTCCACTGGATAAGACTCTATGACACCCAGTGCCCACTGGATAAGACTCTGATACTGAGTGAACATAGGGTCTGATGAAAGGGAGGAACTGAAAGAAATAATTATTTGTAGGGAAATGGTGTTAAGGAAATTGATGGGATTGAAGGCTGATAAATCCCCAGGGCCTTACAATCTACATCCTAGGGTACTTAAGGAAGTGGCCCTAGAAATAGTAGATGCATTGCTGATCGTCTTCCAACATTCGATGGAATCTGGAACAGTACCCATGGATTGGAGGGTAGCTAATGTTACCCCACTATTCAAAAAAGGTGGTAGAGAAAAAACGGGGAATTACAGACCGGTAAGCCTGACATCGGTAGTGGGGAAAATGCTAGAGTCCATTATAAAAGATGTAATAGCAGAGCACTTGGAAAACAGTGACAGGATCGGACAAAGTCAATATTGATTTACAAAGGGTAAATCGTGCTTGACTAATCTGGAATTTTTTGAGGATGTAACTGGTAAAATAGATAAGGGAGATCCAGTGTGTGGTGTATGTAACCTGTACCACCTTAAGAGAACTACCTTAAGAAGATGGACTACTTTCTCTTGCTACTGTATATTGTAGTACCGGTGGTGACCACACCGGTATATAAGCTCTGTGTAGTAATTTGTTAAGCAGTTCAGCCCTGACCTTCAAGTAGTAAAGACCTGTTTAAGTTTTTCCTGTTGTCTGTGTCCAGTTATTTAAAATAAGTATATCTGGAACACACAGACTCAACAGTGGCGACGAGTCGATCTTACCCAGCGGCAATTGCATCCAAGGCAGCTTCGTCCCCAGAACGGGCGTCGAGAAGAGGCATCCGTCCTCATCATCCTGCTGAGCACCGCATTCGCACGGGAGGCATCGAGAACCCGGGTTGGAATTGCTGACCACGAAGTCCACCATCAGCGACAGGCAGTGATCATCCTTCTTCCACGGCGGTGGGTAAGCCGATCTAGCGACACGGGCAGAAAGTCGGCCGCATTGTCAGTGGAGAAGGGGGACGAGACCGGAGGAAAAAGGGCGGAGAACTCGACCACAGCCGGTGTAAGGGGCTGGGCTGCAATCGGAACAGATGCGCAGCAAGAAAGGAAGCGCTAATACCCACGAGGACAGCGGGGAGTAAAAGCAGCAGCGTCGGGGGAAATTAAGGACCGCTGGGGGGCGAGAACGGCAACAGCGCGGTAATCGCCATTGTAGCCAGCGGGGGAAGAAGCCAAGCGCGGGAAGCCGCCATTTTAGTCGGCGCAGGAAGAAGACAAGCGCGGGAAAAGCCGCCAAGCGCGGGAAGCCGCCATTTTGGAAAAAAATAAAATACTTAAAGAAACTTACAAGGATGCCTAAAAACGGTAACATCACTGCTTTTGATAGCGATGTCGAAGATTGGGCCACTTATGTGGAGCGTATTGAAGTTTATTGTACAGCAAATGAGATACCGGCTGAAAAGAAAGCACTAACCCTATTAAACTCGATGGGTGCGAAGACGTACGGGTTATTAAGGCACCTTGTAACACCAGATAAACCGGTGGATAAGACTTTCGCGAATATTGTTACTATCCTGCAAGAGCATTTAAACCCCACGCCGCTGCTGATAGCGGAACGATTTAAATTTTACAGAAGAACGCAGCTGAAAGAGGAAAGCAACGCTGAATTCTTAATTGAACTGCGCAAGCTATCAAAGTACTGTCAGTTTGGTACAGGACTAGCATATGCTCTGAGAGATAAGTTCGTGTGTGGACTATTAAAAGAAGGAACTCAGAAGCGACTGCTAGAGGAAAAGGACCTTACGCTAGATAAAGCTGTCACCATTGCAGCATCGCGCGAGGCGGCAGCACGAGGTACCGTGGAAATGCAGCTAAGGCCATCGGAACTCAGCACCAATCAAATGGCATTGGGTGCAGTAAAGTGCTATCGTTGCGGAAGGACAACGCACGATCAGAACCAGTGCTGGTTCAAAGATCAAGAATGCAGAAAATGTGGCAGACTCGGTCACATAGCGAAAGTATGCCGGTCAGGAAAGAAGACCAGCAACAAAAAGTCACCACAGAAGAAGTACAAAAAAGTACACAAGGTGACAGAGAACAGTTCGGATGAACAAAAGACGGATTCAGACTCCAGCAGTAAGGAACTGGGTTGTCTAAGAATACATAATGTGGGTAACACAGCAGACCACCAAACTATTTGGGTTACACTCCAGATAGCAGGAGTCCAAGTGAAGATGGAATTGGACACGGGATTGGCATTGACGGTCATGAATAAGCAAGATTACAAAAGGTTATTCTCACACATTCCCCTAAGTGATACGGAGATTGTATTGAAAACATACACGGGGCAAAGAGTGTACCCCATCGGAAAGATAAAAGTAAAGGTGGTCCACAAGGGTAAAGAAAGCAAAGGAATGGACTTGTATGTGTTACCTGAGGGAGGTCCACCACTACTGGGACGGGAATGGATCAGGAGAATAAATATGGACTGGCATTCCTTAAAAGCACTAACTGTAGATTCCGGTAAAAAGGACGATGTCAAACCTAAACGACTGTCCAGAATATTGGACGATGCTAAGGAGGTGTTCCAACAGGGACTGGGAACACTGAAAGGAATTACAGCAAACATCAAGGTTGAAGAACATGCAAACCCGAAATTTTTCAAAGCCAGACCGGTACCTTATGCGATACGACCTGCTGTGGAAGCTGAGCTGGAAGGGCTAGAACGTTCAGGAGTACTGTCAAAGGTGGACTGGAGCGAATGGGCCACGCCCATTGTTCCCGTCATGAAGCGTTCATTGAGCAACAAGCCGGGGGAACCGGGGAAGGTTCGCATCCGTGGCGATTTCAAGATCACTGTTAATCCGGCTCTTCACACGGTGCAATATCCGCTTCCGCGGATTGAGGATATCTTCGCTTCGTTGTCTGGCGGGAAACACTTCACCAAGATAGACCTGGCGCAGGCGTACTTACAGATGGAAGTTGATGAAGCGTCACGCCAGTATCTCATGATCAACACGCATAAGGGCTTATATTGGTATAATAGACTGGTTTTTGGAGTGGCATCGGCTCCAGCGATTTGGCAAAGGGCCATGGAGCAGGTATTACAGGGAATTCCTGGCACACAATACTATCTGGACGACATTCTTATTACAGGAGATGATGATGAGGAACACCTTGCTAATTTGGAACAGGTGCTCACCAGATTGAAAGAGTATGGACTTCGAGTTAATCGCCAGAAATGTGAGTTCTTTCAGAAGCGAATCTCGTACTGTGGTCACGTCATTGACCAGGAGGGGCTTCACAAGTCACCTGACAAGATCGAAGCTGTTGTGAAGGCTCCCGCTCCGGAAAATGTATCCCAGTTGAGGTCGTTCCTAGGGTTGATTAACTATTACCATAAGTTTCTGCCAAATTTATCCACGGTGCTACACCCGCCGAATGCTCTTTTACAAAAGGGAGTGCCATGGAAGTGGAGCGAGGACTGTAAGCGGGCTTTTCACAAAAGCAAGGCATTGATCACCTCTAAGGAAGCGTTGGCTCACTTTAACCCAACGCTGCCTATTCGTTTAGCTTGTGATGCTTCTCCATATGGTATTGGGGCAGTGCTATCACATAAGTTGCCAAATGGCTTGGAAAGACCAGTCGCGTTCGCATCCAGATCATTGACCTCCGCTGAGCGCAACTATGCTCAGATAGATAGGGAGGCTCTCAGCCTCGTGTGGGGAGTAAAAAAATTTAATCATTACCTGCAAGGCCAAAAGTTTACGCTGCTGACAGACCACCAGCTGTTGGTTTCCATTTTTAACCCTAAGAAGGGTGTTTCGGTGATGACAGCGCAGAGGCTCCAGAGATGGTCCCTTTTCCTAGGGGCACATCAATATGAGGTCGAACCCATGGCTACGGCAGAGACACCAGTGGAAGGAATTATTGAACCTGTAGCATCTACCTCAAACGCGAACGTACATGAGGATGTTCAATCCATAAGAGATCAATTAGAGGAGTCATCCCAGCAACCAGAATCAGAGACCCCGAAAGGCGTTATCCAACTCGGATCAGGAGGCCTCCTCAGAGACTGAATCTTTGAACAGTTGCATGAAAATTGTATATATGTTATCCATGTTATGTTTAAATTGGGGTGTACACTGTTAAGCTAAAAAGGAAGGAATTGTGGTGTATGTAACCTGTACCACCTTAAGAGAACTACCTTAAGAAGATGGACTACTTTCTCTTGCTACTGTATATTGTAGTACCGGTGGTGACCACACCGGTATATAAGCTCTGTGTAGTAATTTGTTAAGCAGTTCAGCCCTGACCTTCAAGTAGTAAAGACCTGTTTAAGTTTTTCCTGTTGTCTGTGTCCAGGTATTTAAAATAAGTATATCTGGAACACACAGACTCAACACAGTGGATGTGGTGTATTTGGACTTTCAGAAGGCTTTCGATAAGGTCCCGCATAAGAGATTAGCATGTAAAGTTAAGGCACATGGGATTGGGGGCAAGGTACTGACTTGGATAGCGAACTGGTTGGCAGACAGAAAGCAAAGAGTTGGAATAAACGGCTTTTTCCGAGCGGCAGGCAGTGACTAGTGGGGCACCGCAGGGATCGGTCCTTGGACCCCAGCTATTCACAATATATATTAATGATCTAGACAAGGGAACTAGATGTAATATCTCCAAATTTGCAGACGACACAAAGCTGGGTGGGCATGTGTGCTGTGAGGAGGATGCCGAGAAACTCCAGTGTGATTTGGACAGGTTGGGTGATTGGGCAGAAGCATGGCAGATGCAATATAACGTGGATAAATGTGAGGTTATCCACTTTGGTAGCAAAAACAGGAAGGCAGATTATTATCTGAATGGCAATAGATTGGGAGAAGGGGAAGTGCAACGAGACCTGGGTGTCCTTGTGCACCAGTCGCTGAAGGTAAGCATGCAGATGCAGCAGGCGGTTAAGAAGGCAAATGGTATGTTGGCCTTCGTAGCGAGAGGGTTTGAGTACAGGAACAAGGATGTCTTGCTACAGTTGTACAGGGCCTTGGTGAGACCACATCTTGAGTATTGTGTGCAGTTTTGGTCGCCTTATCTGAGGAAGGATGTTCTTGCCATGGAAGGAGTTCAGCGAAGATTCACCAGGCTGATACCTGGGATGGCAGGAATGACGTATGAGGAGAGATTGGATCGATTGGGCTTGTATTCCCTAGAGTTTAGAAGAATGAGAGGGGATCTTATTGAAACTTGTAAAATTCTAACAGGACTAGACAGACTAGATGCTGGAAGGATGTTCCCGATGGTCGGGGAGTCCAGAACCAGGGGTCACAGCCTAAGGATAAGGGGTAGGCCATTTAGGACAGAAATGAGGAGGAATTTCTTCACCCAGAGAGTGGTGAACCTGTGGAATTCTCTACCACAGAAGGCAGTAGAGGCCAATTCATTAAATATATTCAAGAAGGAGTTGGATATATTTCTCAAGGCTAAAGGGATCAAGGGGTATGGGGAGAAAGCAGGGACCGGGTACTGAATTTGGATGATCAACCATGATCGCATTGAATGGCGGAGCAGGCTCGAGGGGCCGAATGGCCTACTCCTGCTCCTATCTTCTATGTTTCTATATATCTATGAGTGCCCACTGGATAAGATTCTATGACACCCAGTACCCACTGGATAAGACTCAGACATCCAGTGCCCACTGGATAAGAATTGGACATCCAGTGCCCACTGGATAAGACTGTGACACCCAATGTCCACTGGATAAGACTGTGACACCCAGTGTCCACTGGATAAGACTCTATGACACCCAGTGCCCACTAGATAAGACTCAGACACCCAGTGCCCACTAGATAAGACTTGGTCATCCAGTGCCCACGGGATAAGACTCGGACATCCAGTGCCCACTGGATAAGATTGTGATTATCAATGTCCACTGGATAAGACTGTGATGCCCAATTTCCACTGGATAAGACTCTGAAGCCCAAGGTCCACTAGATAAGATGCAATGACACCCAGTGCCCACTGGATAAGACTGTGACACCCAGTGCCCACCGGATAAGACTCAGACATCCAGTGCCCACTGGATAAGCCTCGGTCATCCAGTGCCCACTGGATAAGACTCGGACATCCAGTGCCCACTGGATAAGTCTGTGACACCCAGTGTCCACTGGGTAAGACTCTATGAAACCCAGTGCCCACTGGATAAGACTCGGTCATCCAGTGCCCACTGGATAAGACTCAGATATCCAGTGCCCACTGGATAAGACTGTGATACCCAAAGTGTACTGGATAAGACTGTGACACCCAATGTCCACTGGATAAGACGCTATGACACCCAGTGCCCATTAGATAAGACTCGGACACCCAGTGCCCACTGGATAAGACTCGGACATCCAGTGCCCACTGGATAATACTCTGACACCCAGTGCCCACGGGATAAGACTGTGATACCCAATGTCCACTGGATAATACTGTGACACCCAATATCCACTGGATAAGACACTGAAACCCAATGTCCACTGGATAAGACTCTGACACCTAATGTCCACTGGATAAGACTCTATGACACCCAGTGCCCACTGGATAAGACTTGGCCATCCAGTGCCCACTGGATAAAACTCAGACATCCAGTGCCCACTGGATAAGACTCGGACACCCAGTGCCCACTGGATAAGACTCGAACATCCAGTGCCCACTGGATAATACTCTGACACCCAGTGTCCACTGGATAAGACTGTGATACCCAATGTCCACTGGATAATACTGTGACACCCAATATCCACTGGATAAGACACTGAAACCCAATGTCCACTGGATAAGACTCTGACACCTAATGTCCACTGGATAAGACCCTATGACACCCAGTGCCCACTGGATAAAACTCAGACATCCAGTGCCCACTGGATAAGACTCTGACTCCCAGAGTCCACTGGATAAGTCTGTGATACCAAAGCCCACTGGATAAGACTGTGACACCCTATGTCTACTGGATAAGACTCTGACACCCAATGTCCACTGGGTAAGACTGTGATACCCAATGTTGACTGGATAAGACTGTGACACCCAGTGTCCACTGGATAAGACTGTGATACCCATTGTCCAGTGGATAAGACTGTGACATCCAATGTCCAATGGATAAGTCTCTGACACCCAATGTCCACTGGATAAGACTATTAGAACATAAGAGTATAAGAAATAGGAGCAGGAGCAGGCCAATCGGCCCCTCGAGCCTGCTCCGCCATTCAATAAGATCATGGCTGATCTGATCCTAACCGCCAATCCACTATCACAGAACCATCTCCTGAATCTAACAGAATTAGACACATGAAATAGGAGCAGGATCAGGCTACACGGCCCCTGGGCCCGCTCCACTACCCACAGGGCCATGACCGATCCGAACCTAGACTCATGTCCATGACACTCAGTGCCCACTAGATAAGACTCAGACATCCAGTGCCCACTAGATAAGACTCGGACATCCAGTGCCCACTGGATAAGACTCGGACATCCAGTGCCCACTGGATAATACACTGACACCCAGTGCCCACTGGATAAGACTGTGATACCCAATGTCCACTGGATAAGTGTGTGACACCCAGTGTCCACTGGATAAGCGTGTGATACCCAGTGTCCACTGGGTAAGACTTTGACACCTTGGCCTAGAAATTCACTTTGGGGCGGCCAGCTCGCTCGCGCCCAAAAGTTAGCGCTGGGCGGGGAGCCATTAGCGATCGTCAGATATTCAGTGTTTGCGCCACAATTCGGAACCGGGCGCTATACTAGGGTGTGGCCGCCTCCGCTTGGGGCGCTGACACTGAATTTCAGCGCTCTTGGCGCCGCTGCGCCAGCTGCTGCGGAGCGGCAGGCTGCGGTACTGCAGGCCTCCTCCTTCTCTTAAGGGGGAGCTGCCTGCAACGGGGAGATCGCCGCTGGAGAGTGCCGGCAAATGAGCCCGGCACCACGGAGAAGTGCCGGGTTCGCAGAAAGCAGCCGGCAATGCCGCGGGGGGGGGGGCGGTGGAGGAGGCCGGGGAAGGAGGTGCGGGCAGGCGGCCGCCGAAAAAGCGGCCGGCCGCACCTTCCCCTTTAAAGCGCCCCACTAAGGCTACAGCACGGCCCCGTTTTCTGGTCGCTGTTTGCGGCCGCTTCGGAGGAGGCGGCCGCTACTAAATATGGGTATCGGGCCGGCTTCGGGGCGGAACCGGGGCACTGCGCACACCGATGACGTCATCGGTGCCGGCGCAGCACTAACGGCTACCGCCGCCAATACCGCTGCGCTGAATATCAGCACAAACTCATTTTTGGCGTAGAAGCCCTCTTTAGGCGGTAACTGGCCGCAAAACTGGCAGCGCCTTAATGAATTTCTAGGCCCTAATGTCCACTGGATAAGACTCTATGACACCCAGTGCCCACTGGATAAGACTGTGCCACCCAATGTCCACTGGATAATACTGTGACACCCAATAGCCACTGGATAAGACTCTGAAACAGCAGGTCCACTGGATAAGATGCAATGACACCCAATGCCCACTGGATAAGACTGTGACACCCAGTGCCCATTGGATAAGACTTGGACATCTAGTGCCCACTGGATTAAGCTCGGACATCCAGTGCCCACTGGATAAGACTGTGACAACCAATGTCCACTGGATAAGTGTGTGACACCCAATGTCCACTGGATAAGAATCTGGCACCTAATGTCCACTGGATAAGACTCTATGACACCCAGTGCCCACTGGATAAGACTGTGATACCCAAAGCCCACTGGATAAGACTGTGACACCCTATGTCCACTGGGTAAGACTCTGACACCCAATGTCCACTGGATAAGACTGTGACACCCAGTGTCCACTGGATAAGACTGTGATACCCATTGTCCAGTGGATAAGACTGTGACATCCAATGTCCAATGGATAAGTCTCTGACACCCAATGTCCACAGGATAAGACTCTATGACACCCAGTGCCCACTAGATAAGAGTCGGACATCCAGTGCCCACTGGATAAGACTCGGACATCCAGTGCCCACTGGATAATACTCTGACACCCAGTGCCCACTGGATAAGACTGTGTTACACAATGTCCACTGGATAATACTGTGACACCCAATATCCACTGGATAAGACTCTGAAACCCAAGGTCCACTGGATAAGATGCAATGACACCCAATGCCCACTGGATAAGACTGTGACACCCAGTGCCCATTGGATAAGACTCGGACATCCAGTGCCTACTGGATTAAACTCGGACATCCAGTGCCCACTGGATAAGACTGTGACAACCAATGTCCACTGGATAAGTGTGTGACACCCAATGCCCACTGGATAAGACTCTGAAACCCAAGGTCCACTGGATAAGATGCAATGACACCCAATGCCCACTGGATAAGACTGTGACAACCAATGTCCACTGGATAAGTGTGTGACACCCAATGTCCACTGGATAAGACTCTGACACCTAATGTCCACTGGATAAGACTCTATGACACCCAGTGCCCACTGGATAAGACTGTAATACCCAAAGCCCACTGGATAAGACTGTGACACCCTATGTCCACTGGATAAGACTCTGACACCCAATGTCGACTGGATAAGACTGTGACACCCAGTGTCCACTGGAAAAGACGGTAATACCCATTGTCCAGTGGATAAGACTGTGACATCCAATGTCCAATGGATAAGTCTCTGACACCCAATGCCCACTGGATAAGACTTGATGACACCCAGTGCCCACTAGATAAGACTTGGACATCCAGTGCCCACTGGATAAGACTCGGACATCCAGTGCCCACTGGATAATACTCTGACACACAGCGCCCACTGGATAAGACTGTGATACCCAATGTCCACTGGATAAGAGTGTGACACTCAATATCCACTGGATAAGACTCTGAAGCCCAAGGTCCACTAGATAAGATGCAATGACACCCAGTGCCCACTGGATAAGACTCGGGCATCCAGTGCCCACTGGATTAAACTCAGACATCCAGTGCCCATTGGATAAGACTGTGACAACCAATGTCCACTGGATAAGACTGTGATACCCAATGTCCACTGGATAAGAGTGTGACACTCAATATCCACTGGACAAGACCCTGAAGCCCAAGGTCCACTAGATAAGATGCAATGACACCCAGTGCCCACTGGATAAAACCCGGGCATCCAGTGCCCACTGGATTAAACTCAGACATCCAGTGCCCACTGGATAAGCCGGTGACAACCAATGTCCACTGGATAAGTGTGTGACACCCAATGCCCACTGGATAAGACGCTGACACCCAATGTCCACTGGATAAGACTCTATGACATCCAGTGCCCACTGGATTAAACTCAGACATCCAGTGCCCACTGGATAAGACTGTGACAACCAATGTCCACTGGATAAGTGTGTGACACCCAATGCCCACTGGATAAGACTCTGACACCCAATGTCCACTGGATAAGACTCTATGACACCCAGTGCCCACTGAATAAGACTCAGTCACCCAGTGCCCACTGGATAAGACTCTGACACCCAGTGCCCACTGGATAAGACAGTGATACCCAAAGTCCACTGGATAAGACTGTGACACTCAATGCCCACTGGATAAGACTGTGACACCCAGTGTCCACTGGCTAGGACTCTGACACCCAGTGTCCAATGGATAAGACGGCGACACCCAGTGCCCACTGGATAAGATTCTGACACCCAGTGTCCACTGTCTAAGACTCTGACACCCAGTGTCCAATGGGTAAGACTGTGACACCCAGTGTCCACTGGATAGGACTCTGACACCCAGTGTCCAATGGATAAGACGGCGACACCCAGTGCCCACTGGATAAGATTCTGACACCCAGTGTCCACTGTCTAAGACTCTGACACCCAGTGTCCAATGGATAAGACTGTGACTCCCAGTACCCGGTTTCTTTCTTTGGTGGCTTCTCTTTGATTCGGAACCTATCTGTATTTAGGACTGGCTGCTGCTTTTCAATAACATTGCTCTGTTATATTATAAATGGTGTAAACACACATTAGAAATGGGCATCCATAGCTAAGTCTTAAAATTATTTACTTCAGAATAATTTGTGAGTCTTTACAGTGAGAATGAAATCCATTGGTTCTAACTCCTTTTTAATCTGTACTTTATGAGATGATGCTGTACCATAGATGAAGTTATCTGGTCTGAAGAGCTGTCCAATGCGGCTGCTTCGGACACTGTCCATTGTTCCAGGCTCCAGGTCCACCAGTATTGCCCTAGGCACGTATTTGTTAGCTGAAGAAAACAAGACATGATTTAGTCACACGGTACAATATGTTAACATGTTTTTAAAAGCTCATCAAGGAGAGCAATGCTACTGCTATAAAATTAAAGTTCATCGAGTTCAGGCATTCAGTGTGGGCATCAAACACTCCCAGGGCAAGTACAACACGGGTTAGATACAGAGTAAAGCTCCCTCTACACGGTCCCATCAAACACTCCCAGGGCGGGTACAGCATGAGTTAGATACAGAGTAAAGCTCCCTCTACACTGTCCCATCAAACACTCCCAGGGCGGGTACAGCACGAGTTAGATACAGAGTAAAGCTCCCTCTACACTGTCCCATCAAACACTCCCAGGGCAGGTACAGCACGGGTCAGATGCAGAGTAAAGCTCCATCTACACTGCCCCATCAAACACTCCCAGGGCAGGTATGATACAGAGTAAAGCTCATTCTACACTGCTCCAGTAATATCCAGTTACAACATCAGTGGAACACCCCATGTTGCACAAGGGTAACATTTCCCACCCCAGCCATCCTTGTAGCCTCTTTGTGTGAGATTTCCAATTAGTGCCACAATTTTAATATGCCCAATAGAAAATGGATTGAGTGCCAAAACTCATGACTGTTCTAGCCAGTATACCGAGGAGATGGTCATCCATCAACTTTGGCTAGTTTTGAACCCAGGTTCCAGAGGTGAAAGAACTGTGTCTAACCCAATGCACCACTCAATGGCCCAGATTACATGTTTCATAATATTAGCTGTGCTAATTTCTGAGACTAATTTAAACTCCGTCAAGAATTCAGTCGTGTAGTTTGCTTCACTAAACCGGTTATAGATACTGCATCCAAGTCAATAGTTTAGATAGCAAAGTGTCCTTACCCATAGGAACAGGAGGAGGCCATTCAGCCCCTCGAGCCTGTTCCACCATTCAATTAGATCATGACTGATCTGTACCTCAACTTCATTTACCTGCATTTTCTCCATATCCCTTGATACCCTCACCTAATAAAATTCTGTTGATTTCAGTTTTTAAAATTTCAGTCGTCCCAGCACCCATAGCCATTTGGGGAGAGACTTCTAAATTTCTACCACGCTTTGTGTGAAAAAGCACTTCCTGAGTTCACTACTAAATGGCCCAGTTCTAATTTAAAATTGTGCCCTCTTGTTCTGGAATCCCGCAACAGAGAAAATAACTTTTCTGTATCTACTCTATCGAATCCTTTTATCATTTTAAACACCTCGATTAGATCACCCTTCAACCTAAACTCACGGGAATACAAGCTAAGATTATGCAACCTGTCCTTGAAGTTAAACCCTCTTGGCCCAGTATCATTTTGGTGAATCTGTGCTGCACCCCCCTCTAGGGCCAGTATATCCCTCCTGAGATTCAGTGCCCAGAATTGAACGCAGAACTCCAGATGGGGTCTGACCAAGGCTCTGCAAACTGAAGTATAACGTCCTCTCCTTTGTATTCCAGCCCCAGTGAGACAAAGGCTCACATTCCATTAGCTGTTTCAATTACTTTTTGTACCTGTACCTTAACTCCTATTCAGTAAAGTTTATATAAATTACATTTCTTTTCTTTTTAAGTCTGTAGAGTCAAATGTCCAATTGGTGAAGCTCATGTGCAAAGGTTTTACACCATTGCGCTACGTTGCTCTGTGTGCTATTTTTACACGGACAATAATTTTTAAAGGGTTAATAGTTGTGTAAGAATAGAACACAGCAGGAACATTGAAGTATGACTGTGTTAAAAAGTTTATATGGAAATTTTGCAGATCGGAAAGACGACCCTCATATCTTTGTTAAAAACCTGCCTGTCCAATTTCAAAATGCCTATCTGGCCATCATCAGCCTTGGCACCACCTTAGCATATTGTGATCTTATTAACAGTAATTTTCATCAGCAGTGCTTTTCATTGCTAGAACTCCTCATTGATAGCACTTCTCATTGATAATATTTTTCATTGACAGTATTTTTTGCGACAGTATTTCTCACTGAAAGTGCATTTCATCAATGGCACATCTCGTCGATAATACTTCTCATCAATTGTACTTCTGACAGTACTTCTAATAGTACTTCTCACTGATATTATTTCTCACTGATAGTACTTTTCACTGATAGTATTCCTACCTTACAAAAGAGACTACACTTCAAAAAAAATACTTCATTGGCTGTAAAGCACTTTGGATGTCCGGTGGTTGTGAAAGGCTCTATATAAATGCAAGTCTTTCATTTTACTTCCCACTGACAGCACTTCCCAATGACAGCACTTCCCACTGACAGCACTTCCCAATGACAGCATTTCCCACTGACAGCACTTCCCACTGACAGCACTTCCCACTGACAGCACTTCCCACTGACAGCACTTCCCACTGACAGCACTTCCCAATGACAGCATTTCCCACTGACAGAACTTCCCACTGACAGCACTTCCCACTGACAGCACTTCCCAATGACAGCACTTCCCACTGACAGCACTTCCCAATGACAGCACTTCCCACTGACAGCACTTCCCAATGACAGCACTTCCCAATGACAGCACTTCCCACTGACAGCACTTCCCAATGACAGCACTTCCCACTGACAGCACTTCCCAATGACAGCACTTCCCAATGACAGCACTTCCCACTGACAGCACTTCCCAATGACAGCACTTCCCACTGACAGCACTTCCCAATGACAGCACTTCCCACTGACAGCACTTCCCAATGACAGCACTTCCCAATGACAGCACTTCCCACTGACAGCACTTCCCAATGACAGCACTTCCCACTGACAGCACTTCCCACTGACAGCACTTCCCAATGACAGCACTTCCCAATGGCAGCACTTCCCACTGACAGCACTTCCCAATGACAGCACTTCCCACTGACAGCACTTCCCACTGACAGCACTTCCCACTGACAGCACTTCCCAATGGCAGCACTTCCCACTGACAGCACTTCCCACTGACAGCACTTCCCAATGACAGCACTTCCCACTGACAGCACTTCCCAATGACAGCACTTCCCACTGACAGCACTTCCCACTGACAGCACTTCCCACTGACAGCACTTCCCAATGACAGCACTTCCCACTGACAGCACTTCCCAATAACAGCACTGCCCACTGACAGCACTTCCCAATGACAGCACTTCCCAATGACAGCACTTCCCAATGACAGCACTGCCCACTGACAGCACTTCCCAATGACAGCACTTCCCAATGACAGCACTTCCCAATGACAGCACTGCCCAATGACAGCACTTCCCACTGACAGCACTTTCCAATGACAGCACTTCCCACTGACAGCACTTCCCAATGACAGCACTTCCCACTGACAGCACTTCCCACCTACAGCACTTCCCAATGACAGCACTTCCCACCTACAGCACTTCCCAATGACAGCACTTCCCACTGACAGCACTTCCCAATGACAGCACTTCCCACTGACAGCACTTCCCAATAACAGCACTGCCCACTGACAGCACTTCTTGCTGGCCCCGCATGTAGCTCAGGAGCACTGGCAATCTGGCCCACAAAGGCCAGGCAACTGAGCTCTAATTGTTCTGTTGTGGGATGAAGGTTTGGAAAGGGCTGTTCCTGGTGTTGTAGCCTCGATGGTGGATAATTCCTAAATCAGATCACCAAGCTCAGTTAGTATCTGCAGCTTGAGATTTTGTCAAAACCAACAGGGGTATTGATTTAAACTTTATCCGTGGTCTGTAAGATTCCATGTTACCCAGATCAATATTGGGGTAACTTTGCTTCAGTATTTAAGCACAGAACATTTCCTCTGACCTGGAAATCTTTCTTTGATTGACAGATGTAGTGTTCAAAATGGCTGATGAATATAAACTATGTGTTTTGAAGCTCCACAGACTTTTCCAGTTTGCGACTAA
Organism: Somniosus microcephalus; assembly: GCF_052327205.1. Classification (NCBI taxonomy): domain Eukaryota; kingdom Metazoa; phylum Chordata; class Chondrichthyes; order Squaliformes; family Somniosidae; genus Somniosus; species Somniosus microcephalus. The sequence goes on from NC_140999.1 coordinate 104,590,842, forward strand.
CTGAATTTAACAACAAATGCCATAGTACACACGTAAGTGGCCCACAAAGACAAAAAGCTTGGACACTCCTGTTCTCAGTGGCCTTTCTTACCATGTGCCTCATTGAAGTACACATTGATTCTCTCAAGTTGGAGGTCCGAGTCTCCAATGTAATTCCCTTTGAGGTCAATTCCATGTTCGTCACTAATTACTTCCCAGAACTGTCAACAAAGAAAATGAATAGTTGTGTTAAAGATAGCAACATCATAAATTCAACATCATAAATTCTGTACATTCAAGAAGAATGGGGCCAATTTTAACTTGCCCAAAACAAAAACAACAAATTGCATTTATACAGCGCCTTTAAAGTACTAAAACATCTCAAGGCACTTCACAGGAGTGTAATCAGACAAAAATTAACACCAAGCCAAAAAAGGAGATGTTAGGACGGGTGAATGAGTGTTTTAAAGGAGGAAAGAGAGGTAGAGAGGCGGAGAGGTTTACAGAGGGAATTCTAGAGCTTGGGGCCTCGATGGCTGAAGGCACGGCCACCAATGGTGGGGCGAGGTGGGTGGGAGATGCACAAGAGGTCAGAGTTGGTGCTATATAAATGCAAGTTCTTAGTGTCTCTTTTCTTTCACACATGCCCTTCCTGCACACACCTCATGGGCCCCAAAAAATCTTCACCTGCTCCCTTCCCTGTCACATTACTATCCAGTCAGTGGGACCTGATCGACCGTTTTCAGCATCAGCTATTAATTGTTAATTCATCTGAAAAAAAAGCCACTCTGGGCCATGTGATGGATCAGCCTGTTGTATTACTAGGTACTAGCTGCTTCCTCTTTGCTAGGCTATGGGATGCCTACATCCCATGGATGGAGAGAGAAAACTGGATGGCAAATTTGGACAGGGACATGGTAGCAACAAATAGCCAGGTATTGAGGCTTTGCAGGGGGCCCAAAGTCATTGTCTGTGAGCCAGATGTTTGTCAGGCCTAGCATGTTGATAAGCTCACCGAGGATTTTATTACATTCGTTCTTGGGCTGATAAGTGGCAGGTAACATTTGCGCCACACAGGTGCCAGACAATGACTATCTCCAACAACTGAGCGTCTAACCACCGCCCCTTGACATTCAACCTCATTACCATCACCCTATCCCCCACCATCAATATCCTGGGGGGTCACCATTGACCAGAAACTTAACTGGACCAGCCACATAAATACTGTGGCAACAAGAGCAGGTCAGAGGCTGGGTATTCTGTGGCGAGTGTCTCACCTCCTGACTCGCCAAAGCCTTTCCACCATCTGCAAGGCACAAGTAAGGAGTGTGATGGAATACTCTTGACTTGCCTGGATGAGTGCAGCTCCAACAACACTCAAGAAGCTCGACACCATCCATGACAAAGCAACCACTTGATTGGCACCCCATCCACCACTTTAAACATTCACTCCCTCCACCACCAGCGTACCGTAGCTGCAGTGTGTACCATCTACAAGATGCACTGCAGCTCCTCGCCAAAGCTTCTTCGGCAGCACCTCCCAAACCCGCGACCTCTTCCACCTAGAAGGACAAGGGCAGCAAGCGCATGGGAGCACCACCTCCAAATTCCCCTCCAAGTCACACACTATCCTGACTTGGAAGTATATCGCTGTTCCTTCATCATCGCTGGGTCAAAATCCTGGAACTCCCTCCCTAATAGCACGGTGAGAGTAGCTTCACCACACGGACTGCAGCAGTTCAAGAAGGTGGCTCACCACCACCTTCTCAAGGGCAAATAGGGATGGGCAATGAATGCTGGCCTTGCCAGCGACGCCCATAACCCATGAACTAATATTTAAAAAAATTCTCAGGATGTGGGCATCGCTGACAAGGGCGACATTTATTGCTCATCCCTAGCTGCCCCTGAGAAGGTGGTGGTGAGCCACCTTCTTGAACTGCTGCAGTCCGTGTGGTGAAGGTACTCCCATAGTGCTGTTAAGTAGGGAGTGCCAGGATTTTGACCCAGTGACGATGAAGGAACAGCCATATATGTCCAAGTCAGAATGGTGTGTGACCTGTAAGGAAACTTGGAAGAGGTGGTGTTCACATGCATCTGCTAACCTTGTCCTTCTAGGTGATGGACATCACGGGTTTGGGAGGTGCTGTCAGAGAAGCCTTCGGTTAGTTGTTGCAGTGCAACCTGTAGATAGTAAACACTGCAGGCATGGTGGAGGAGTTGGATGTTTAGGCTAGTGAATGAGGTGCTGATCATTGACGGGGAAGAGCTTGCTCATAAGGGAGTAAACAGTCTGATGGAAAGCATGGAACAGGCCTTCGGTTGTAGATCCACTGGGGGAATCAGAGAGGAGTGAATGGAAGAGCAAACAAGCACAGGGAGTAGGTTAGAGAGAGACAGATATCCGGAGAACAAACTGTGTGGAAAAGAGGGTTGAGACAGTTGGGATTGTTGCTCTGGGAGTCTGCGATGGGTGGGCCTGGCAGTGGGTGTCTGACTTAAAGGGGAGGATTTTAACTCAGGTGCGGGCTGGTGTCGTGTTATCCGAATTTCATGTTTCCCACACGAATCTAAATGGATGTGGGAGATTGATGCAATTTTAACTTAAGTGGCCAATTGATTTCCAGCGTGTGGGAAGTCTTTGCAAATGGGTTTTTCATGACTGAAAGTCCCCTCCGATGACATCATCATTGCTGCTGCATTTAAGGTCCACAGCAAGCCTTGCTTCTTCTGCAGACTGCCAAGCTTCTTGACTGTGCAGTGTGAGGGAGCTGCAGCAAAAATTACAAACGGGAGGGCAAGATCAGCTCCTCGCTTTGACGAGGCAGCACTGCAGGCATTAGTGGATGGGGCTAGGGCCAACAGGGAGGTGCTGTTCCCTTCATCAGGGAGGAAGAGGCCTCCCACTCAGCCCAAGGCAGTGTGGATGCAGGTGGCTGAGGAGGTCAACTCCTTGGGAGTCACCCGCAGAACCTGGATACAGTGCAGGAAAAGATTTCATGACCTTCAGCGCACTGGAAAAGTGAGTATGAATTTCCCATCACCCTCAATCTGATCCCCATTGCCTTTCTTCACCAGCACTCAGCTTTAGCAATCTCTTCCTCCACATCCCACTTAACACTGACATCCATGCACCCTTACCCATTCCCTCTCTTTCTATGCTCACATTCACGTAACTATTCCACCATGCAGCCCTCACACTCCCTATCACTCTGATGCTTTGAACACAACTGACAACACACAGGGAGGGCCCTTGGTCTTGCAACCTCACTCCATCTTTGTCTCCTTCTAAGTATCTATGCTATGCAATCTCTACACTCACTCCTTCATTCTCACTCAACCTCCACTTGTCTCCCTCATTGCAGGAAAAGAGAGTTCACAACAAAAGAGAGCGAGCCAGGACAGGAGGAGGGACAGCCTCAACAGCCCAGCTCACCCCCGGGGAGGAGGCCGTCCTGGAAATTATGGGCATTGAGGATGATTCACGCGTGGGGGACAGACAGACGGGTGTAACACCGCAAGCTGGTGACAGAAAAGTTTCCCATCTCTCTCTTTGACATTGCATGAGTTGCTGATAATGATTGTGAAGCTGTAACAGATGGACTTATGAGCATCTGCATAAAGCTATGTGCATGTAGCCTTTGCATCACATCTCTGACTCTTTCCTTTACTCCCCCACAGGACCATCACAAGCATCCGTCCCCCCTAGCCAGGAAGAAGAGGCTGAGCAGCCAGACTCCTCAGAGGAAGCTGCAACCTCTGAGGGCGCAGCGTCAGCAGAACTCAGTGCACCCAGCACCAGCGCAGACACTCACACCTCGGTGGGACCTTCGGGACATAGAGTAGTGTTGTCACCTGGTGTACCAGCTCACAAGTGAGCATCAGCAGATTGTGGAGACAGGGACAGCAGCATGTCGACCCTCTGCCTCTGGGTCCATCCATAAGATCAGAGGTGATGGAACTCCAGGCACAGATCACAGAATCACAGAAACCCACACAGTGCAGATAGAGGCCATTTCGGCCCATCGAGCCTGCACCGACACATATCCCACCCGATCCCCGTAACCCCTACACCAACACATATCCCACCCTATCCCCGTAACCCCACGTATTTAATCCCCCTAACACTAAGGGTCAATTTATCATAGCCAATCAACCTAACCCGATGCAGGAGTCTCTGGCAGGTTTTGTCTCTAGAGTCGCTGCGAGTGTGGAGCGAATGGAGGAGTCCATAGCGAACATGAGCAGAGCCTTTGTGGAGTCATTGGCGCATGAATGCATCACCACAGGAAGGATGGCTACCTCCGTGGAAACGATTGCTACCTCTGTGGTAAGGCTGGTTACCGTACAGGAGAGGATGGCTAAGGTAGAGGAGAGGAGGGCTACGGCCATGGAGGAGCTTAGTTGCCAGCGTATGGAAAACATGGTCATTGTTCAGAATAGAATGACATCTCTTGAGGAGCGATGGGCATCTATTGAACAGAGAAACCAGACCTTCATGGAAGTCCTTCTGAGTATGACTGCCATTGCAGATACGGGTCCCCATGGCCCCCCTGATGCGCAGTAAGGTGCTCTCCAGCCACTTGCAGGCGCTGAGGGGGACCTGACCCATGAGAGGGAGGTTGGTGGCAGACCTCAAGGAAGTGGGGGCTCCTCTCCAAGCGCTCACACTTCCATGCCACTGCAGAGCCCCCGCCGGAGCCCCACCTGAGTCCACACCCAAGTGAGATAAACGTCTCAACCCCTACAGGAGCAGCAGACTGTTGACGAGCCCTCACAGGCTTGCAACCCCAGAGGACGCCCGCCAAAGGTGTCGAGACAGGAGCAGCAGGAAAGTGAGCAAGGGGCCTCCACATCTGCTGAAGCCACAGGGGAAGCACTACGTAGGAGCACGCGTAAGAGGAAGATAAAGCACTAGTAGTCACAAGAGTAGTCACTTGGGTGGAATTTTGTGTTTAGTGTAAAAATGCCATCACGTCGTAATTGTACATAAAATTTCTGATGGCAAATGTTTCAGTTGTGGCGTCTGTCATTTCGCTATTGGGACTTCCACATTGAGGCCTTAGGAATACTTGCAGCTGTCAGTATGGTGGTCAGAGTGCTAGGAATCCTCTGGTTCTTGGCCATTGTCAATGCTCTAGTAAGAAGCTGCGAGGCAAAAGTGTTTGATTGACTAGGCTAAGCAAATCTGGCCAGGATGAGTGCGTTCCTTGCATCCCAGGCAACAATGTTCTCGCGTAATGCTGCCGCTGGTTGATGGGCCTCTGCAGGATGGTCATTTTCGCCCTCCTCCTCCTCATCTGAGGAGGATATGTGAGGAGCCACTTGGTCCTCAGGAATCTGCAAGCCACGACGCTGTGCCATGTTGTGAAGTGCACAGCAAACCACGACGATTCTGGAGACCTTGACTGCTGAGTACTGCAGGGCTCCACCTGATCTATCCAGGCATCTGAAGCGCATCTTCAGCAAACCAATGGTTTGCACGATTATGGCTCTGGTGGACATGTGGCTGGAGTTGTAGCTCTCCTCAGCTTCATTGGATGGTCTCCTCAACGGCGTCATCAGCCACATCCTCAGGGGACAGCCCTTGTCTCCAAGTAGCCATCCGTTAAGTTGGTCTGGCGGCCTGAATAGCGGAGGCACGCTAGACTGGCGCAGTATGAAGGAGTCATGGCAACTGCCAGGGTACATGGCACAAACATGCAAAATCACCTTCTTGTGGTCACACACCAGCTGAACGTTGAGGGAGTGGAAGCCCTTGCAGTTGACAAAAATACCTGGATTACGATGGGGTGCCTTAAGGGCCACATGTGTGCAGTCAACAACACCCTGCACCCTTGGAAAGTCTGCCAGATGAGCTAATCCAACTGCTCGCGCCGTGACACTTGCTCGATCCTTGGTGAAATGGATGTGATAGTGCTCGAGGGCAAAGAGGGCATTGGTTACTTGCGTTATGCAAGTGTGTGCGGCCGCCTGGGAGATGCCGCTGATGTCTGCTGATGATCCCTGGAATGAGCCTGAGACAAAAAAAGCTGATTGCGGTGGTGACTTTGACGGCCACTGGTAATGCTTGTCCACCTGGTCCTCTGGGCAGCAGGTCTTGTTGCAGCATTGCGCAGATGTCAGTCACTACCTCTCGCGAAAGTCGGAGCCGCCTTTGGCACTGCTGCTCAGACATGTTGAGATAGGTGACCCTGCATCTGTAGACTCTGTTTGGGGGGTATCTCCTGCACCAACGGGCTTCCAGGCGCTGGCCCCTTCTGGCCTGTGCAGCCTCAGGTGGGTGAGCAGCAGCCTGTCGCTCCTGCTGCTGCTGCTGCTGCTGTTCCTGGTTCTGCTGCTGCCGCGGCTGGTGCTCGAGCTCCTCTAATGCCCAGATGGGAAGGAAATAAATGGCTCCCATGCTTCTGGTATATGCCTCCGTTGAGGAAGCGCTGAGGGAAGGTGGCGAGAGGGGTTTCCCAGGAGGTCACACTGGAGATGGGTGTCAGGCTCCAAACTTCCACAGGTGTGGTTAAGCCTTTTAAAAGTTGCCCCAGACCTGAGACCACTAAGTCCTGCCACCTGCAAATGATGGCTGATCAAATCACCTCTTTAATGGTTGACCTGCAGTTGATAGTCAGCAATCCAATAGTGCTCCTGCCAGGTTTCCCATTCGTGTTTCCCACCAGGCACGTTTCATGTGGGAAAAGGGTTAAATTTGCAAGGGCCTGTTAAAATAGGATTATAGAGGCCATTTAGTAGTTATTAAGGGCCTTAAATACCAGTCCCGCCTGTTGGACCCGGGATGGAGTCGGGACCATCAGACCCGCCTGAGTTAAAATTGCTCGGAGTCGGGAACCAGGCGGGGGGCCCGCCCGCCCGCCAGTTTTTGCGATTTTAACCCCCTGCACGCCTCCAAGCCCGACTCCACGGCTCAATGAAAATCGAGCCCAAAGTGTTTTTTGTTGATAAATCTCTGTAAAGCACACACACACCCACACCCCACACATCCCCCCACACAAACACCCCCACACCCCCACATACACACCCATAAACCCACACACATACAAACACACACACACACACACACACACACACACACACACACATCCCCCCACACAAACACCCCCACACCCCCACATACACACCCATAAACCCACACACATACAAACACACATACACACACACACACACACACACACACACACACACACACACATCCCCCCACACAAACACCCCCACACCCCCACATACACACCCATAAACCCACACACATACAAACACACATACACACACACACACACACACACACACACACACACACATCCCCCCACACAAACACCCCCACACCCCCACATACACACCCATAAACCCACACACATACAAACACACATACAAACACACACACATACACACACCCACACACATAGATGCATTTAAGGGGAAGTTAGATAAACGCATGAGGGAGTAAGAAACAGAAGCTTATGCTGATAGGGATTGCTGAAGAGGAGTGGGAGGAGACTCGTGTTGGGCATAAACACTGGTATGGACCAGATGGGCCAAAGGACCTGTTTCTGTGCTATACATTTTATGTCATTCTATGTACACACACCCGCCAGACACGCACACATACCCGCAAACACATACACACACACACACACACCCATACATACGCACACGCATGCATATATACACACATACCCGCACACATATACACACCCACACTCACAAATACACACACCCCCAATACATACATACACACAATGAACCATTCATCAGACTATTTGACAGTGGGAGGCATTAGAGTCAAGGCCAGATTCGCTAGCACAGTATGTGAACCTCTATCAGTCAGTAAGCAACAAACAGTGGATTTATCCATTTACTGATGGGGTGCTGGTTGCTGTTTCTATTTGCACTCCTGACTCCAGCTCCTGTTAGATGAGTATCCCTGAGAGGAGGTTGCAGCAGAACAGGGATGTGTAAACAAGGCTGAAAGGCATTTCAGAGAAACCCCCATGCTCATTTCTGCCCTTATCTAGTTACTCACCACACTGCCACTCATATTAACCACCCCGCAGGACGTTTACATTTTAGAAGGCTGCATCATTAAATCTACCAGTTCGACACAAAGAAATTCACAATAATAGACAATTAAGCACCTCGAAATTATTTTTTTCTAAGCTTTACGACATTAAATACTAAAGATATTAATCTTTTAATATTTTCCAACTATCTGAGTCAAAATACATTTTAATTGTGTAAAACGCTTCTATTATGTTATGTTCTTTTAAAAAGAGACTTACACATAAAGCATCCTAGCTCTCCGAACCATCTCAATACGATTCACATACAATACTGTTGTTATGTGTGTATAAATGGCAATTGTTAATCTGTTTTTGGTTGAGGGCGGAATGTTGGTTGGGACACCGACCTTCTTCAAAGAGTGATGTGGGATCTTTTAACATCTACACTTGATCGTGGCTTCGGTTTAATGCCTCATCTGAAGGACGGCATCCATGACAGTGCAGCACTGGAATCCCAGCCTAGATTTTTGTGCTCAAGTCTCTGGAGTGGAACTGAACCCACAACCTTCTGACTCAGGTGAGTCTACTGAGCCACAGTTAAAACATGAACCATGATCTCTCGGCCAAGGCCAGTATCCATCCAACTGCACGATTCAGCGCCTTCAGGGGAGGAGGGGAGAGCATTCGCAAATCAAATAAAACCTCACAGTAACCTGAAATTGCACTTGTAACCTGCACTTACCTTAGCTCCAATTTGGTTACCACACTGCCCAATCTGGACATGCACTATCTCACGCATCCTGGCGAGAATCCCAGTGTTGAGTCTTTAAATTGTTGATGATTTAAAGTCCTGACTGCCCGTTACCTCCTCAGCAACATCTGTCAGTCGCAGTTCGGGGCAAAGCCGTTATGTCACTCAACTGTCACGTGCCATTAAGGCGCGGCCAATTCAGAGAAATGCATTTATCATTCCTTACCCACCCTGTCCCTTCCACACACGCATGTTGGAGACTTTGCTGAGGATAAGCCTGAACATTTTGGAGACAGATAAGGAAAAAAACACATCTCAGAGACTGCCACATTGCTGAGGAGGTAGCAAGCAGGCAGTTAGGACATTAAAACCTTTTACAATTTAAAGACTCAACGTTGGGATGCTCAAGTTTCACCAGGGCTTAAAGGGTTAAATTATGAGGCCAGGCTGCACAAACTTGGCTTGTATTCCCTTGAGCTTAGAAGGTTGAGGGGTGATCTGATCAAGGTCTTTAAAATTACAAAAGGGATTCGATGGGGTAGATAGAGAGAAACCATCTCCTCTGGTGGGGGAATCCAGAACAAGGGGTCACAATCTTAAAATCAGAGCCAGGCAGTTCAGGAGTGAAATCAGGTAACACTTTTTCACACAAAGGGCAGTGGAAATCTGGAACTCTCCCTGTTAGAAGGCTCTGGATGCTGGGGGTAAATTGGAGCTTTCAAGACTAGAATCGATAGATTTTTGTTGGGTAAAGGTATTAAGGGATATGGATCAAAGGCGGGCAAATGGAGTTGAGGTGCAGATCAGCCGTGATCTATTTGAATGGCAGAACAGTCTCAAGGGGCTGAATGGCGTCCTATATTAGTGTTCCTATATTAGTGACTGGATGGATTACTGTACTGTTTGAAGGAGGAATAGATGAAAATAGATGACAAATACATGACATGTACAGAGGTAGAGGGAGCAATGGACTGGTTAGTGGGGGTCCAACGTCTGAGTTTACTGACCTCAGCTATGTTGACATGGGTAGGACACACCCATCTTTTATTATGTTCCTTAGTCCAAGATTAAGTCTCAATTATATTATTGAAAATTAGCAAGGGTAAAGATATTGGGGGCTAAATTCAATAACCCTGAAAATGGGCGGGTGGGGTGGGATCGCGATGCACAATTAACCTGCACCTGTTGAATGTAATGTAGGCAGCATGCCAACTTTGTGCTGCCTGCTCATTTCAATTATTTCAGCGTGCAGCCAGCGCTAACCGTGCTGTTGATTGATTGCATGCATCAGCAGGGGGCCCAAGATCGTGAGAGGCTAGCACCAGTTAAATCTAGCCTGCACTGCCTAAAGTTAGCCTGCACCTCTTAAATGGGAGGTGCATTGTGGCTGCAGCAGGTACTGGAACTGAATTTGACCTGGGAAACACTTAAGAATGGTACAATATGGAAGAGAGCAGGCTCCAAGGTTTTCTGACACCATACCAGGGGCCTTGGTGGAGGAGATGGAAAGGAGGAGAGATTTGCTGTATCCACAGGGGGCCAGGAGGCTCTCCAGACATGCTCAGAAGGCAGTGGGAGCAGATAGCAGTCAATGCCAGGAGCCAAGCCCCGAGGTTCTGGATGCAGTGCCGTATGAAGTTCAATGACCTCACACGAGTGGTCAAGGTCAGTAAATACATCTTCAAATACCATATCCTACCAACTGTACCACTAGCCTCAGCCACTGCTCAATGCACCACACTCCATCACTCCCTATCAATCAGGACTCATACCAAACATTCAACGCTTCACCTCACACTCACACACTTAACACAGCTGCAAGCCTCACACCCACATCTCACAGCTTGCACACACTGCCAGCTATTCAACCATGATAGCCTCATCACCCAAAGCCATTGCACCACACTCACTGACACATTTCCCTCTCCCTTGCAGGACAAGGTGGTGCATAACCGGAGGCAGCAGGAGCTAGCCGGAGGGGGATAGGCACGCCTGCCTATCCTAACCCCATGGAGGAGATGGTGCTGGCCATTATTTGGATGGCCATTGATGAGCCCGTGGCCAGCGGCAGGGCTGAAATCATCAAAGATGATGGTATCCTCATACCTAATCCTTCTTCTCACATCCCACTTCCCCCTCATCCCACAATCTCTTCTGATTTACAAGCTGCACATGGTGTAAACATGCACCTCCTTCTTTACCCCCCTCCCCTCACCACAACCTTACCCTTGTGCCTTTCTCCTTTCAGATACCCAAGAACTGCAACCTGGCCAGTCAATGGTGGAACAGCAACAAGACAGTGATGATGAAGACACATCGACACTGGATTTCACACTCGCAGCCACTAGCTCAGATATTGACATTGTGCGGAATTTAGGGAATAGCATAGAGGTGGAATCTGCTCATGGCGAGACACCAGGCACGAGTGGCCTGCAGCCAGGGCAGGGGGCAAGGATATCGCAGGTGCCAGCTCGCTGGAGAACATTTCTGCTCATCCAGAACTGGATGTCGGACAAGTAGTCTGACAACTTAGAGACAGTGGAGGGGTTGAGAGAAGTGGTGGTGAGGTAGAGCTGTCAGCGTACATGTGGAAACTGAGGCTGTGTTTTCAGATGGTGTCGCCGTGGGGCAGCATGTCGATGTGAAATAGGTGGAGCCAAGGTTAAATCCTTGGGGGACACCAGAGTTATGTGGCTTGGTGTCAAACTTTGTCTGATAACGCTCCTGTGAAGCGCCTTGGGATGTTTTACTATGTTAAAGGTGCTATATAAATGCAAGTTGTTTTTGTTGTTATACAATACAATAACCATCCACAGTAATTTCTACTCTTGCATGTCTTATAATAATAATATATATTATAATTTTAATGTTTGCAACAAATGCAAAAATGTTGCTTTTATCTCTCAGAAAGTCATCGGGTCATGTCCGGGATGTCAGGATGATCTGCTTACCCAATGGTAGATCTCAGTATGTTCTTGTCAAAAACACACGGAAGGGTTGAATGGGATTCACTTTAGTATCAGCATGTCTGTGGAACTGCCCGAGCTGAGATGTACATTTCCTCAGATGTCATATATGACACACAACAGTTGATAAGGGTGGAAGAGTACAACTGGGCCCGGCTGATAACAGAGCAAAAAGATAAACACATATTGAGTTTGTTTTAAAAATATTCCAAGCGCAACAAACCTGCAATTTTTAATGTCAAACATTGTACAGCAGTCTCTATGTGATGCGATAACAAAATACTGCAGATGTTGGAAATCCGAAATAACAACAGAAAATGCTGGAAAAACTCAGCAGGTCAGGCAACATCCGTGGAGAGAAATTTGAGTTGACGTTTCGGGTTTGACCCTTCTTCAAAACTGGAGAGAAAAGGAACTAGATCGAAGGCAGGGCTGCGATCGGACAAAAGAATAAAAGAACCAAAAGAAGTAAAAGAGATTAGAAGCTAGACGAGATGGTAATATGCTGGGATTAGGTGTAAAGTGTACTGGCAGGGCAAAAGATAGCTGCCAGGTGTGAGAGAGAAACAAAAGGAAAGGGGGGGGGGAGGAAAGGAGTGGAAAAATATAAGTAAAAATGAAATAGGGGCCGAGGTCTCCTCTACATTGGGGAGACCAAACGCAGATTGGGTGACCGCTTTGCGGAACACCTCCGTTCAGTCCGTAAGGGTGACCCCGAGCTTCCGGTCGCCTGTCATTTCAATTCACCGCTCCATTCCCACTCGGACCTCACCGTCCTTGGCCTCTTGTACTGTTCCATGGAAGCTCAACGTAAACTCGAGGAACAGCACCTCATCTTCCGATTAGGCACTCTGCAGCCTTCCGGTCTCAATATCGAGTTCAACAATTTCAGATCATAACCTCGGCCCCTATTTCATTTTTACTTATATTTTTCCACTCCTTTCCTCCCCCCCCCCCTTTCCTTTTGTTTCTCTCTCACACCTGGCAGCTATCTTTTGCCCTGCCAGTACACTTTACACCTAATCCCAGCATACTACCATCTCGTCTAGCTTCTAATCTCTTTTACTTCTTTTGGTTCTTTTATTCTTTTGTCCGATCGCAGCCCTGCCTTCGATCTAGTTCCTTTTCTCTCCAGTTTTGAAGAAGGGTCAAACCCGAAACGTCAACTCAAATTTCTCTCCACGGATGTTGCCTGACCTGCTGAGTTTTTCCAGCATTTTCTGTAGTCTCTATGTGATGTCTAACTAACAGGAACAATAAAGCAGGGAAGGTGTTTGAAATGAGCATTGTAATGCGACATAACATAGGGATTAACATATGGACACAGGAACAGGAGGAGGCCATTTAGCCCCTCGAGACTGCTCTGCCATTCAATGAAATCATGACTGATCTGTGACCTAACTCCACATACCTGCCTTTACCCCATATCCCCTAATACCTTTGGTTAACAAAAATCTATCAATCACCGATTTAAAATTAACAATTGAACTGCTGCTTGTGGAAGAGAGTTCCAAACTTCTACCACCCTTTGTGTGTGTGTTTCCTAACTTCACTCCTGAAAGGTCTGGATCTAACTTTCAAGCTATGTCACCTAGTCCTAGACTCCCCAACCAGCAGAAATAGTTTTTCTCTATCTACCCTATCAGTTCCCCTTAATACCTTCGATCAAATCAACCTTTAACCTTCTAAATTCCAAAGAATACACCCCTAGTTTGTGTAATTTCTCCTCATAATATAACCCCTGGAGTCCGGGTATCATTCTGGTAAATCTACGTTGGACTCCCTCCAAGGCCAATATATCCTTCCTAAGGTGTGGTGCCCAGAACTGCAGGTACTCTAGGTGTGGTCTAACCTGGGTTTTGTATAGCTGTAGCATAACTTCTATCCCTTTATATCCAATCCTCTAGATTTAAAGGTCAGTATTCCATTAGCTTTTTGAATTATTTTCTGTACCTGTCCATGACATTTTAATAATCTATGTACCTGGACCCCCAAGTCTCTTTGGACCTCCACTGTTTTTAGCTTTTCACCATTTAGGAAGTACCCTGTTCTATCCTTTTTAAGCCCAAAGTGGATGATCTCACACTTGCCTATATTAAAATCAATTTGTCACAGTTTTGCCCATTCACTTAATCTATTAATATCTCTTTATACTTTTACTAGCTGGAGTGCCCGGCGGTGCCAAGGGAACTCAAGAACCCTGTGCCAGACAGAGAGAGGGGGGGAAGGAGAGAGAGAGGGGGGGGGGAAGGAGAGAGAGAGGGGGGGGAGGAGAGAGAGAGAGAGAGAGGGAAGGAGAGAGGGAAGGAGAGAGAGAGAGAGGGAAGGAGAGAGAGGGAAGGAGAGAGAGACAGAGAGAGAGAGAGAGAGAGGGAGAGAGAGACAGAGACAGAGGGAAGGAGAGAGAGAGACAGAGAGGGAAGAAGGGAAAGGGGAAAGGGGTGGGGTGGAAGGGGAAAGGGGTGGGGGAGAAAGGGGTGGGGTGAAAGGGTTGGGGAGAAAGTGGGGGGAAGGGGTGGGTGGGGAGAAAGGGGTGGGTGGGGAGAAAGGGGTGGGGGGAAGGGGTGGGTGGGGTGGGAAGGGGTGGTTGGGGGGGTGGGGGGAAGGGGGGTGGGGGGTAAAGGGGGTGAAGGGAAGGGGGTGGGGGAAGGGGGGGAAGGGGAAGGGAGGGTGGAGGGGGAAGGGGGGAAGGGGAGGGGGAAGGGGAAGGGGGGGAAGGGGAAGGGGGGAAGGGGCGGGAAGGGGAAGGGGGGAAGGGGAAGGGGGGAAGCGGAAAAGGGGGGGAAGGGGGGGTTGGGGGGAAGGGGGGGTGAGGGGGGAAGGGGAAGGGGGTGGGGGGCGAAGGGGTGGGGGGGAGGGGAAGGGGGTGGGGGGGCGAAGGGGAAGGGGGGTGGGGGGAGGGGGTGGGGGGTAGGGGGTTGGGGGGGAAGGGGTGGTGGGGGGAAGGGGAAGGGGGGGTTGGTGGGGGAAGGGGGGTGGGGGGGAAGGGGGGGTTGGTGGGGGAAGGGGGGTGGGGGGGAAGGGGGGGGAAGGGGGGGTGGGGGGGAAGGGAAGGTGGGGTGGGGGTGGTGGGGGGAAGGGGGTTGGGGGGAAGGGGGGGAAGTGAAGGGGGGGTGGGGGGGAAGGGGAAGGGTGGGTGGGGGTGGGGGGGAAGGGGAAGGGAAGGGAAGGGGTGGGGGGAAGGGAAGGGAAGGGAAGGGGTGGGGGGAAGGGAAGGGGTGGGGGGAAGGGGGGGTGGGGGGGTGGGGGGGAAGGGGAAGGGAAGGGGGTGTGGGGAGGATGGGAAGGGGTAGGGGGCAAGGGAAGGGGTGGGGGGAAGGGAAGGGGTGGGGGGGAAGGGGGAGGAAGTGGGTGTGGGGGGGAAGGGAGGGTGGGGGGGGTGGGGGGTGAAGGTGGGGGTGAGGGGGTGAAGGTGGGGGTTGGGGGGAAGGTGGGTGTGGGGGAAGGGGGGAAGGGGGGTGGAGGGGGGAAGGGGGTGTGGGGGTAGGAGGGGGGAAGGGGGGGAAAGGGAGGGGGGGAGCCAGCAGACCCTCTCCCCTCTGCCAGTGTTGGTCCCTGTCTGGGCCGGGAGCCTGGGACTGGAGTTGCGCTGCCGGCAGTTGGAGAAGCCTAGGCCTCGGGCCCCTGCACTGACATGGCCCAGCCTATCTTTTAATACCTTGAAACATGAAACTTAAAGTACTTATAAAACATTTTTGGTAAATCTTTCTATAACATACACTTTACAACCTCACCAATCTTTTTATTAAAAAAGGGGTCCTCACCTGTCAGTGTGTTCTATCACAAACAACAATGGCCGCCGCTTGCTTTTCAGTTGGAAAGATTAGGCCCCGCCCACACAGTTGATTGTCTCTCCCGGGCACCAGGACCCGATTGGGAGCACTGAAGCCCCACCCACTCTATGTTCCTGTACTAAGATGGCCACGCATGCACTCTGTTACACACTGAATCAAAATAGCGTTGCACTGAAACTTTTCACCCTCCATGACAAAGATGGCTGCCGTTAACCTGGGGCTGTCAGCAGAAGAAATCCCCTCAGCTGCAAACACGGCATCTTCAGATTATTATTTGGGGCTTGCGACCTACCCCAGTTGCTTATGAAGCCTCACCACCTACCGACCCCGGGAATGGAGCCGAGGCAGCAGACCCTCTCCCCTCTGCCAGTTTTGGTCCCTGTCTAGGCCGGGAGCCTGGGACTGGAGTTGCGCTGCCGGCGGTTGGAGAAGCCTAGGCCCCGGGCCCCCGCACTGACATGGCCCCGAGAAATAAATCACATACTGGACTCATTTATTACACGCAAATTATATAATGAGCTAGTTGGGCTCCTAAGTACCAAATTTGTGCTGGATAAAATCCCCTCCACACACACAGAAAGTGGGAAAAATAAATCAATAGTTAATAGTTAGGAATCAAGATGGCGGCGGGACGGGAGGTGCCTAGCTCGGGCGTGGCTGGGCAACAGAGGCCCAGGCTTCGAGGCCTGCAAAAATGGTGAAAGGTAGGAAAATTATAGAGGTTAGAGGAAAGATTTACAAATTAATTAACTTTTTTCAATAACAATTTGTGTTTTAAAAGCAACTTTTTTTTTTGCTGGAAATCTAGGTTTGAAAAGAAACACGCAGAAAGTGGGAAAAAGAAATGAAGAGTTTGGAATCAAGATGGCGGCCACTCACCTCAAATCAGAAGCATTAGGCCCACCCACACACGCACCGATTGGTCAACCGTCAGGTGACTGAACTGTAGGATTGGTCAAACGTCATGTCACTCAACTCTAGGATGGCCCGCCCGCACACGCAATGAACCCGCCCCCATGATGCAGCGATTGGTCGACCGTCGGGTCGCTCGACTGTACGATTGGTCAACCTTCACGTCACTCGATGCTAATGAGCGGATAATGAGCGGAATTTTGAAAGTTTTTTGAATACCGTCGGCACAATTTTTGTCTGACCAAAAAGTAAATACACCTATGAGAGTCCCCTAATGTTAAGCTTTCTTTTGATATAACATATGTGTAGGTACGCTCTATAGCTTTTGATTTTATAGCCGGACAGACAGACAGAGAGACAGAGAGACATAGGCCTAGAAATTCAGTATAGCCACTTTTGGGGCGGTAAAGTCGGGCGGACGCTAAAGTTTGCGCCCGGCGCAAAGTCGCGCCACCTTCACCGATATTCAGTTGCATCGCCCCAAGAGGTTGCTGCTGCGCTAAAACAGGCGATGCACGACTATCTTTAGGCGCTAAACCGGCGGTGCTGAGCGATACCCCCGAGGCCGGGCGCAGCGCCAGTGCGGCGAGTTGTTGATTGACGGCAGACACTCTGGCGCCGGTCAGCTCTTAAAGGGGGAGGGTCGATTTGTTTGCCTGCCACGCCCTGCACACTGCAGCCCTCAACCTAGGCCTGACCACTTCAGCTTCACCTGCACAACGCCCAGGGCTATGGAGAAGGTCAGGGAGAGAGCGCAGCGCTTCAGCGACGGTGGCCTGAGGCTGCTGGTTGGCAGAGTGGAGCGCAGGCGCCATGTTCTGTTCCCAGAAGGTGGCAAGAGGCCGCTGCCCAGCGCCTACCAGAAAGCCTGGAGGGAGGTCTCAAACAGGGTGTCTTCCAACAGCGTGGTTGCCAGGACTCCTGTGCAATGCCGGAAGAAGTTCAACGACCTCACTCGGGTTGTCAGGGTGAGTACCCTTTCCAGTGTCCTCCTCATCCCTACATGTGCACCTCACTTTATGGGCAAAGGGACCTGAAAGCCCTAATGACCAGCCCTCATCCAGCAGCTATGGGACTGTCATGAAAATCACTTGCACATTCAGCACTTTACACACTGTACAAGCTATTCGACCATGGGAGGCATTGCAGACAAGATCAGGGCTTCACACTGTACAAGCTATTCGACCATGGGAGGCATTGCAGACAAGATCAGGGCTTCACACTGTACAAACTATTCGACCATGGGAGGCATTGCAGACAAGATCAGGGCTACACACTGTACAAGCTATTGAACCATGGGAGGCAGTGCAGACAAGATCAGGGCTTCACACTGTACTTAGAGGCCATCCTTTCTCATGCAGGCCAAGGTGGCGCACAACCGGCGGAAACGAACTGAGACCGGGGGAGGCCGTCCTGACGTCAAAGAGCTCTCCGACCTCGACCAGCGTGTGGAGCGCATTATGGCAGGCCGGCTGATTGGCCCCGTCGCCACTGGAGATGCCGACCCTGTTCTGGGCATCACCTTTTTGACCTCTCTCGTTACACTTGCGCCTCAGATCAGCACCCTTTGCCACTGTCCGACCAATGCAGTGCATGGCAGCACTCATGCCTCCCTCGCTGCCACCCTGTCCTCACTCTAAAGCTACTCTTGTGCCTTCCTGCTTTCAGATGGTGAATCGCCAGGTGAGGAGGCGGGCCCTCAAGCTGCCACTGTCAGCGCTTCCGATTCCGAGGAGGAGGAAGAGGAAGCCGGCCCATCAGTGC
Organism: Somniosus microcephalus; assembly: GCF_052327205.1. Taxonomy (NCBI): domain Eukaryota; kingdom Metazoa; phylum Chordata; class Chondrichthyes; order Squaliformes; family Somniosidae; genus Somniosus; species Somniosus microcephalus. The sequence continues at coordinate 104,609,011 of NC_140999.1, forward strand.
CACCCTCAACCGCGCCAGCCCATGGCGAGGAAGGGGACACGTCTTCCCTGGAGGGGAGCTGGGGGGAAGAGTCGGAGGAGAGTGAAGCTCCGGGGCCCAGCGGCCTGCAGCAATGCGGGAGGGGTGGGGAAGCTCGGCGGACTTCTCCCCAGAGGGTCAGTGCAGCCTCCAGTCCTGCGACGGTCAGCGCAGAGGAGGTGCGGCTCCTGGAGGAAATGGCCGTCGAGGCTGAGCGCAGGCACAATGAGCTCATGGCTGCAGTGGCAAGGATGCCTGACTCCATTGAGTCTTTGTCAAGGAGTGTGCAGCAATTTGGAGCAGCACAGGCCAGGAGTCTACAGGACTTCGCGGCAGCACAGGCGGCTTCGAGCCAAGTGCTCAGTGATGCCGTCCATTCACTGGCTGTGGTCATGTGGACACAGACCAGGGCCACACGGGCACTAACTGCTGCCACCCTCACTGGATCAGCCAGGCATCGCCAGGGCACCCGCCGTGCAGCAGCAGCCCAGCAGTCTGTTCTTCAGCTGTTTGCTGCGCATGCTGCAGTGCTGGCCCGTGCGAGTGCCAATGTCTCAGGCGACCAGCGAGCACCTGCGATCTGCCAGGTTGGCACCATTCCTGCAGCCGACACTGCCACTCCGCCATTGCAGCTGCCACGAGCCGCTGGACAGACTGCTGCCGCCCAGGCAGAGCTGGAGCAGTCAGCAGCCGGCCCCTCCAAGGCCAGAGCTGGTGCAGGCCAACCCCCAAGGGCATCTGCCGTCTCGCCATCTGACCCTCAGCAGCCTTCCCCCAGCCTTGCTGCAGCCACTGGGCTCCCATTGAGGAGGAGCTGCAGGGCGGGCAGGGGCCAGGCAAGGATGCGAAAGGCATCGCCCTCGCAGGGCAAAAAGTAGAAGCTCTGCACAAATGCCTGGTGCTTTTTGTAAGGCCGAGATTGGTGTAGTTGTGTTTTTGTAAGGCCGAGACTGGTGTTTTTCTTTCTTTTTGTAAGGCCGAGACTGGTAGTTTTGTGTTTTTGGGGGGGCTTCTCCACATGAGGTTGTAATGTGGGAAGGGCAGAGGTTTGCAATAAATTATTGTTCTTAAATTGCACTGTGCATGGTTTTTTTGTCAAGTCCTGGTTGCCCTGCTCGGCTGAGGGCTTGTGGAGCGGCTACATTCATCTGCTGACATTGGCACAAGCCATTCCCTGAGAGGGGGCCTAGAAGCGATGTTCAATAAGCCGGCGATGGGTGGCCCTTGCACTTTCTGCCTCCCTCCTGTGCTGGTCCTCCTCCTCCTCCTCCTCCTCCTCCTCCTCAGGTGGTCCTCCAATCTCTGGTGGCAGTGGCTGAGTCCTGCGGATAGCCAGGTTGTGCAGCATGCAGCAAACGACCACGAAATGGGAGACTCGTTCCAGCGAATATTGTAGGGCTCCACCGAACGATCCAGACAGCGGAACCGTTGCTTCAGGATGCCGATTGTTTGTTCGATGATGTTCCTGGTCGCTTGATGGCTTTCGTTGTATCCCTCTTCAGCAGGGGTGCTGGGCGCACGGAGCGGGGTCATCAGCCAGGTACACAAAGGATAGCCTTTGTCCCCGATAAGCCATCCTCGGAAGCATG